>NC_141617.1:24210510-24383010 GCF_047967505.1 Dipteris shenzhenensis | reverse complement strand
AGCATATTGCACTTATATTAGACAGACTTCAGATTTGTATTCGATTGTACTTTATTTCATTTTACACTATCCACGAGTTCATTGTAAATCCTTATTTTTTTAAAGATTTATGCATGTATCTAAGCCTTGTAAAGCCTTTTAGGCTATTCCCAAAGCCTGAAATTGACACTTATACGATTGGGAAGAATGAAAACTTGAGGTGTATCAATGCGACTCATTGTACTTTTGATTTATCAAAGTAATTGTAGTTTTCATGCAAAAGTATTATATTTTTTGTACCTAAAATTTTTGTTGTGCTTTAATATAGGATGGATCTTGAGGCTATAGCATTTGTCAATGGTATGACACTGAAATACAATGGAAGAATTTATGCCCCAAAGGACTTCACAAACTGGACTGTTGTTGACACAACAAAGAAAGCATGGTTCTTGGTATTGAGCAAAGGAAATCTCATTCTAGTGATGACAAAGAGAGAGTTGGAGAAAGATGAGTGGGCATGAGATGTATCTTTCTCAAAGAGTAATTTGATTCAAGGGGGCACCTTACTAGGAATAAAAATTGAAAAAGATAGCAATACAATGATGATTTACACAAAGTCAAGAATGAGCAACATATTGTTTCTTATTTCAAAGAAAGATGCAATGCACTTTTTGATGCCGCCGCCAAAAGCACCTAGATTTCCTAAATTGGTTCCTGCATTAGAGATCCTCCAACATGTGTGGGAGGAATTTCCCATTGAGGAAGCAAGAAAAATGCAGTCAAAGATAATCCTTGAATACTTTTAGGGTGTATAATTTGAATTTTTAAAAAAGAGAGGGAAATTTGAATTCATTATAAATTTGAATTCAAATTTGTGTTCAATATTCTTCTTGATACTTTCTTCTCGTATGTTCCTTTTGAAATCAAATTTGTGTTCAACATTCTTCTTGATACTTTCTTCTCGTAAGTCCCTTTCATTCTTCTCATAAGTCAAATCTTATTTGTCGCTCTTTCTCGTGATAGTTCTACTCTTAGTTGTAAGAATTCGAATTTGTGTTCAACATTCTTCTTGATACTTTCTTCTCGTAAGTCCCTTTCATTCTTTTCCTAAGTCAAATCTTATTTGTCGCTCTTGTAAGAATTCGACCTCTCTCCCTCTACTCCTCTCCTCTTCTCTATGTAGTGGGCTCTCTCTCTCTCTCTAATGGAGCTCCCTCTCTATGCGATGGAGCTCCCTCTCTAGTCGCATATCTCTCTCTCTCTAGTCCCATACCTTCCCAACCTTCCTCTAGTCGTGTACCTTCCTCTCTCCCTCAAGTCTTCTCATCTCTCCTCTCTCTCTAGTTGCTTACCTTCCCCTCTCCCTAAAGTCTTCTCATCTCTCTTCTCTCTCTACTAGGGTTTCCCTCTCCATCACATCTTCTCACCCCTCTCCCTCCCTCACTCCTCTCCCTCCATTACTCCTCTCATCCCTGGGGGCCGTCGCCCCCAGGATTCCTCTCTCTCTCTCTTCCTTCTCTCTCTCTCCTCCCCTCCCCTCTCTCTCTCTCTCTCTCCCTCCCCTCCCTCCCCTCACTCCTCTCTCTCTCTCCCCCCTCCCTTTTCCTCACTCCTCTCACCCTAGGGCTGTGGCCGCCAGGACCCCCCCTCTCTCTCTCTCCCTCCCCTCCCTCTCCTCACTCCTCTCTCCCCCCCCTCTCTCTCTCTCCCTCCCCTCCCTCTCACCCTGGCTGCCACGACGGCCAGGACCCCCCCCTCTCTCTCTCTCTCCCTCCCCTCCCTCTCACCTCCCCTCCCTCTCACCCGGCGGTCGTGGCTGCTAGGAACCCCCCCCCTCTCTCTCTCTCTCTCCCCCTCCCCTCCCTCCTCTCCCCTCTCTCTCCCTCCCCTTCCTCCTCTCCCCTCCCTCTCACCCTGGCGGCTGCAGCCGCCAGTAACCCCCCCTCTCTCTCTCTCTCTCCCTCCCCTCCCTCCTCTCCCCTCTCTCTCCCTCCCCTCCCCTCCCTCTCACCCTGGCGGCCGTGGCCACTAAGACCCTGCCTCCCTTCCCTCCCCCCCTCCCTCCCCTCCATCCTCTCTCTCTCTCCCTCCCTCCTGCCTCCATCCCCTCCCTCCCGTCCTGGCAGCTGCGGCCGCCAGGACCCCCCCTCCCTTCAGTCCTAGCAACCGCGGCTCCCTCCCCTCCCTCCTCCCTCCCCTCCCTCCCGTCCTCGCGACCGCGGCCGCCAGGACCCCCCCTCTCCCTCCCTCCCGTCCCTTCCGTCTCTCCTCTCTCTCTCTCCCCCACCGCCCCCGCCTCTCAACCTCGCCGCCCCCTGTCAACCTCGCCCCCCTCCTCTCGACCCCGTCGCCCCCCCTCTCGACCCCACCCCCCCTCCTCTCAACACCGCCCCCCCTCCTCTTGACCCCGTTGCCCCCGCCTCTCGACCCCGCCCCCCTCCTCTCAACCTCGCCACCCTCGGTCCCTCCCTCCCTCCCTCTAGTCCCCCGCTCCCTCCCCCCCTCCCTCGAGTGCTAGCGGCCGCGGTCGCCTGGATGCCCCTCTCTCCCGTCCTAGCGGCCGTGGTTGCCACGACCCCCCCTCTCCCTCCCTCCCATCCCTCCCTGTCGCCCCCCCCTCTCGACCCCGTCGCCCCCCCTCTCGACCCCGTTGCCCCCCCTCTCGACCCCGTCGCCCCCCCTCTCAACCCCGCCCCCTCCTCTCGACCCCCCCGCCCCCGCCTCTTGATGCCCCCGCCCCCTCCTCTCGACGCCGCCCCCCTCTTGACACTGCCCCCCCTCCTGTCGACCCCACCACCCCCCCTCTCAACCCCGCCGATGTGCATATCACTACCAGAAAAACGTTGTATAATGCGTAATCGAACATGCAAAGCATATCCGATGGTGACAATACTTTGCACGCATCTCAACCTAGTATAAACGGACTTGGGTGCAAACTGGAGCCCCCATCCAATAAGTACTTGTTTGATTCACACACCTAGGACCGTGTTTTTTCATGGTTGTGCATGACACTAAGGCAAAAACGGTGTTTTATGCTTGATCGACAAAGCAAACCATATCCGATGGGCACAATACTTTCCACACACCTTCAACTAGGTGGAATTGACTTACATGCAAAGTGGCACGCCCATCCCATAAGTGCTTGATCGGATAACATACCTAGTAGCGTGTTTTTTATGGATGTGCATGACACTAGAGCAAAAATAGTATTTAATGCTCGATCGACCATGCAAAGGATATCCGATGGGCACAACACTTTTCCTACACCTCAACCTAGTGGTATTGAAATGTTCTCAAAGAGGCACACCCATCCGATAAGTACTTGGTCAGATAACACACCTAAGGGCATGTTTTTTTGCGGATGTGCATATCACTAGGGGAAAAACGATGTATAATGCGTGTCGGCCATGCAAAGCATATCCGATGGTCACAATACTTTGCACACACCTCAACCTAGTTGAAAGATACTTGCGTGCAAAGTGGAGCCCCCATCTAATAAGTACTTATTTGAATAACACACCTAGGACCGTGTTTTTTTATGGTTGTGCATTACACTAAGGCAAATCGGTGTTTTATGCTTGATCCACAATGCAAAGCATATCCAATGGGCACAATACTTTGCACACACCTTCAACTAGGTGGAATTGATATTCCCAACATCTACCACATGTTGGAATAGTAGCCGCTAGTCGAGTTTGGGCTAGCCGACAAAGAAGCCATAGGAGAAGTTTTGACAGAAGAAGAGATAGTGGCGGCCAACCCCAACAGGCTCAGGCTTCATCTGGGTGTGACCTTATCAAGCCGCCCTACTGAATAGCCACTGGACAATCAACTAAGGGAGCAATATCAAGACCATCAATTGCGGGAATTCCTAGAGAGACAGAGATGCCGCCTCGAGGCCTCAAACTGTCAATCCAAAGGCAAGGCGACAATGCAAGCCCCCATTGATGTGGACATGTTTCAAGGGGAGGATACAGTAAATATTGGCCTCCACCCCGGGGCAAAACCAATTTCCCCCACCTCCTCCACCCCCCAAACTACAAACACCAGCCCCGTACAAGCCCAAGAGTCATCTTCTTTTGTCACCGTCTCTTCTTCCTCTCCATAGGCAAGGCTCATAAAAGCCTTACATTTTTGCAGTGCACCTGAGTACCAGATGCCTGGAGGTTACAATGAGACATTAGGAAAGAAGGGAACTCTTTTTGGGTCCCTCTAAGAAATTCACTATTTACCTATTTTTGTTGCACTCAAAATATGGGAAATGCCATAAAATACGGATACTACTGTTGCAAAAGTGTCAGCCTAGTACCTAGGCTTCATGTTAAATGTATATATAAGATCCTTGATTTTTTGTGCAGTATTTGATGCTTCTGACATCGCCAGCGCGTTCGGAGTGGGCCAAAACCCCCAAATCAACCCTAGGGACACCGAAAACCGACGCCCAAAGGCTCGAAAAAGAGCAAAACATTGTGTCAACTGGCCAAATTGCATTTTTGTGCAAATCCCCCATTCCGCCCTTTTTTGGGTCTCCGAGCGTTAGTTTTCGATGTCTCCATGGTTGATTTGGAGGTTTTGGCCCGCTCCAGATGCGTTGGCGATGTTAGACATAATAAAAGAAAAAGATTTTGAATATGACTTATTTTATATTTTTACATGGTTTTTGGTATTTTTCCAACATTACATTGGCCCTCTTCTGATTGGTTGAGAGTCAAGTTTTCTAAACCCTAAAAGGCCCCAAAATGAGCTACCTTTTTTCCTAATGTGTTTGCCGAACAATTGTCGAAGGCAGACAATATGGAGCTCTAATTACTGGATGCCATGGCCCAACTCCCTCAGGTACTGTGCAAAATTTTGCAGCCGATGCCAAAACAGGCCTCCCAACTATCCTCCTCTCTATTGCAAGCTCAAGTGAAGGCATGGGAGAGCCAAACACTCATAGTTGCCACATAGGCTACCGGGCAAACCCCACCCTAGACAAAGAAGAGGAGTACAAGGCCAAGGTTGAGGACCTTCAGGTGACTATTACAAAGCTCAAGGATGAGCTCTTTGCCAGTGAATCCCTAGTTCAGAACATGATAGACCAAGGCAGAATCAAGCCTCAGAACCGTGGAAGAGCGATGGACACAGGTGGAGGAAATGTACGCAAGACACAGGGAGGGATCTGATTGGAAAATCGAGATGCTTCAGGACCTCCTCGCATAGGAGAAAACCCTCACCATCACCTTGTGAACCAAAAATAAGTAGCTTCACACCTCTAGACACCCAGAGGAGTCCACACTAGAAGACAGGGAGTAGTAGGAATTCACCATGTACAGGGAGGTCTCCGCATAGAGCTCGCTACCTATACACTATCCCCACGCACAATCCTCCAAACCTTACAAATGCAATTTGAACACTCTGCACACCAGATGTTATCTTCCGCATCGATCTCACTGTCCCTCTCCTACCTAACACACTCCTGGCCATCCTTCTCCAAAATCCTTATCTCTAGTTCGTCTCTTCAATCTTCAGACCTTAGCTGCCCACCCCATTCTCTTAATCTTCCAGGCGTGGTGTCGAATAATCACCAAGTCCAACAATTATCCACAGGATGATGACGTGATGCAGCTAGCCAAGCCTGAAGAATTGATCCATGGGTCTGTACTCTCGAAAGCACACAAGTCGACATCAACTAGTTACAAGCCGATCGACCTTTCAATTCCAAGGCATGCAGAGGAGGACCCCATGCCAAATGTTGATGATGATGTTCCTCCAGCATCCCCTCATCACTGCCAGAAGATGTACAATGGTGGCTCGACCTCTAGTCCTCCAGGGCGGCAATTACTTCAAAACTGAGCCATTTGTTGCTCAAAAGCCGTAGGGTTCAGATGGGCCAGATCCGTTAGCATGCTCAATGGCTGTTAACATGCCCCCCTTTCTATTCTGAGCCATTCTCAGATCAGTCACGCTATGGTAGGTGTGTGGAGAGGACCGTTTAGAGTACTGTGTAGCAGTCCAATTACCATGGGGTGATCCGTGTGAATTAAGGCCGGTACTTCTAGAAGTGGGTGGCATGCATGTCCTCAAATGTTCGAATGTGTTGGCCATGGAAATTTCAGACCCGAAGGTACATGCACAAGTCTTGGAATTGGGAGGGGCCAATGTCGAGGTCACAAATAATCTAATTGTTGAGATTGTGAAGTTTATCATCGATTGGACAACTGTGGGCGAGGCGGTTGAAGTACACTACTACTACCACCGTGGGGTCAGGTACTGAGCCATAGGTATTGTTGGATGATTGAAGGCGGAAGCAAAATCCTTCTTGAGTCATTTCCTTGGGGAAGCTGTACTTAGGGAAGTTGTATATGATGTTGAAATCTTTCTTTTAAAGCTCCCTGAAGTGGGCCTAGGACTATTGTCATTCCATGGGCATATAGAGGGGATGGATCCGCCGCTTAAGGGGTGCACTACAATAGTAGCACCAAAATTGCTCCTTCTTCAAAAAGGGGATGCACCAATGGGTTGGAGACCTGCGTCCGTGTCAGTGAGGGGAATAGGAAATTCTAGAGCTTAATTTAAGAATAGGATTCTTATAAACAAGAAATACAAATTTAGGATTTAATAGTAGTTTTTGCATTATTAGTGCAACATTGTAGAGAGATATTTTGAAATGTATTATGTGAAAATGATAGTGCTAAAAAGTAAACTTTTGATTCTCGAATGACATTTTCATAAAGTAAACTTTTCATTTGGGAAGGATATTAAGGAATAGTTTAAAAGTAGACATATGAGTCCAAAATTAATGAAATAAGTGTTTATATTTGATGTAGGAGATCTCGATCCACCCATGACTCAGATAGACTAGACTGAGATATGCATTTGTCCATTGTTGAACCTCTATCTCATTTGATTTGTCCTCACCTCATGAACCATGCCCCATCATCATGATTCCATTGCAGTACATCATGTTGCTCATCAATGGTGTGTATAACATGGCACAATCTCCATCCTTGAACTTGATACTATCTGCAGGTTATAACATTACTTAATGCATGTTATGTGAATGGACAAGATGTTTGATTATATCAATGCTTGCATCACAAATGCAGTGGTCTATATCCAATAACTCTAGCACATATATTAGGCTCCCCACCATTTATAATTATTGTTAAGTCTAGCTTATATCATCAAAGTCTATGGCAAAAATTATATGCAATAATTTAATCCCTATCTTTTCTTTTAATACATTTTGAAATGAATGAATTCTATAGTGGACCAAAATTTCCTAGAAATTTCATTTAGAAATATAAAACTCCCTTAATTTTACTTTTAAAATTTGATAATTTGTCTATTTCAAGATCATTCAAGTGTGATAATTTATCTATTTCAAGATAATTTGATAATTTATCTATTTCAATATCATTCAAGTGTAAAAATGATTTTTTTAATCTAGCCAACATGTTCTACATTATGATAGTAAAGTTAATGCTATTCTATGGAAGGCCCTCTATCACTTTGTATGCATGAGATAGCCTTCTACTATATGGACTTATACAACTAGAGACATGCAAAGCATATGCATACATCAACAAAGCAAGTGGCACCTTTAAAGTCTTTGAAAGGCATGTGCAATTGGATGCCGCATGGATGCTTTATATGATATGTTTGCACATTCTATACCACTATGGGCTCAATGAAGTTCAATGAATGAGATACAGTGGACCTCTCAAACTAGTCAAAAGGGAAGGGAGGCAAAGCGGGATCATTAGAAACTAGATGGTACACTCATGGTCATAGAAGTATACTCAAAGAGTACCAAACATCATAGTCAAAAAGGAAGGGGGGGAAAGTGGGATCCATTGGAAACTCTTAGGTTGTAGATGGTATTTTCCAAGTGCACCAAAAATCATAATGCTCTAAATTTTATATCATTTGGAGGATAAAATAGTACATACTTCCACATCAAGTTACACTACAAAACACGGGCCACTTTTTGACATGGATACCGATGCTAAATACAAAGGAAATGTTTTTTAAAACAAGTCAAAAGTGTTGGAGTGTCCGTCAGTGTGCACATTGCAAAGAATGTGTTGGTATGGGCACTCTATGGGCATCAATAACTGAGTGTTCTCAATGTTGGTATAAGCGTCAATATTAGCATTTGTATATACCGACACTGCAATGTTCATATTAGCATCTATATATATCGACGCTTTACATAATTTTTAAAAAAATTGTGGGGCAGGATGGGGCTTGTTTCAGCCCCATCCTACCTGACATTTTTTTTTTCATCAGAATCATGTTAAAATATTACAAGAGAGGTACAATGATACAAAAGAGGTCTACAAAAGAATATGCGCTACGAAATAGCAAAAGTTTCGAAGTTCAAAATGGAAAATTTGCCAAAGTATTGTGCTACAAAATGGCAAAACTGCTGAAATACAAAACGACAAAATGTCCTATCCTACTATTACTCCTCCTCCTCCAAACTCTCCTCGCCCTCCTCGCCTGCGGGCTCTTTTTATAGGCCTGATCCCTCACCCTTCTCTAGACTCTCATCTTCTGCTTGAGGTCTAATCTCCAAGTCTGGATCTCCGAATGGGCCAAAGTTGCATCCCTAAGAATAAAACAAGTAAGAAAATAAGATAAGATTGTTGATTATAAGACAACGATGATACTGAAATGACAACGATGAGGATTAGGGTATAATCACATCACGCTCCACCACCTTTTGCCAATAGATTTCATGTCCTTCTCACTCCATCTCCCTAAACCAAGTCACGGCTCCAATCCTAAATGCCGTTTTGTACTCGTCATCATCTGGAGGCCTACCCACCATCACTTATTCCTATGGATCCAAATTCAAGGAGTTAGATATGAATGACAAAACATTTAAACAATTGGATATATTAGATATTCAACAGAAGATAAATACATACTTACCACCCATGTGTCGTTGGCTAGTCTGCCCCACTGCTCTTGAGGTGCGAAGCACCTAGGGTCTCCAGATGTCTCCTCATTGCTACCCTGCACTGAGTTGTGAATGCATCTACATTCTCCTCAAAGCCCTTCTTCAATCTTCTGAGTCTGCCCACCTTGGCATGTTTTTACCTAAATTAACAGCTTCTCTCAACTCGTATCTACAAGACGTTAGGATCTCTCCCATGGTGTAAGCGGCATGGCATTTCGCTCAAACTCATATCCATGAGGGTTGTCGCCTTAGGGCTTCTATGACACAATACTTGGCTCTCAGGTCCTACTAATTCCAAGGTTTCAAGATATCCTTAGGGAAGTGTGTGCTCATCAACCTCCTCATGTAGTTTATGACCTTCCTCCCTTTGTGATCCTCTACAACTTCCCCAGGGTTCACGAGGTAGAAGGGGTGTCCGAAGAATGTGTGGTGGAGGGAGTAGTAGAGCTACACCACGGTGAAGGGAGTAGCAGAGCCAAACCATGGTGAAGGGAGTAGAGGAGCTAGAGCAAGGGTGGAGAGGGGTGCAGGGGGTGCTACAGCCTATGAGAGGGGTGGGCAAGGGACCAGATTAGAATTGTGTCTCATGAACAAGGGGAGACCTATAGCATTGGGAGTGTGCAGACTCATCTACATCTCCTGTGCCACCACAACTGCCTCAACCCCTCCTATTCTTTCTAGACCTATGATGGTGATGCTTGGATGATAATCCCTTGGAAGGGGCAATAGGGCTGACTGTCTAGTAGGAAAAACAATCAATCTACCCCCAGGGGGTATAGGAGAGGGAATAGTGGAGGTCCTCTGGGAGGAGAGAAGAGCAAAGGATTTCTCTACCTCCATGTGACGCGTCGCTTATGGATGCGACAAATTCATCAGGACTCCGAACGAAGCGATGGGCTCTTAGCAAAGGAGTCCCATGTTGGAATGTAAGACTCATCAAGGTCTTGCATTACACACAAACGTATCGAGTGATGCCGACGATGAGCATACCTCTTGGCAATCATCACTCACCTCCTATAACGTGATTTAATCCATATCAATCAGTATAGTTCTATTCGTGCAATGCATATATTCTCTGATGAGAGTCGTAAGAATCTATTTTCCACATGGTATCAGGCTAGGACTAGAGTTTGGGTCCTTCTGTAAGATGGCGTATTGATTCTCCTTAGTCTTGAAGGAGAAAGCAAGATCTTGCAGCAATACAAATGTGCAAACAACAATCTCCAGAAATCCATCGATGGGAACAATCAACAAAAGGGGCATGAAGACCATGGCATAGGCGACCTCCTGCCAAGTCGAGGAGAAGTAGACCATACCTGCAGCCTCACAAAGGGCATAAGAAACAAAATGGGTAGAAAGACCCTCACGAAGGCAAACCCCTACCAAGTCAAGAAGCAAAGAAGGGCACGATTCTGACCCTTAATTCTACAAAAGCATATCAACAACTTTATGAAAAAGGGTGTCAAAATGGCAAAGCCAAGCAAGGAAAGTAGTAGACAAAGAACTGCAGTGCCCAAATGATGGGCAAAACATCGATGCAAAAGACATGAGGTTGTTCCTTCTTGCAAAAGGAGATAAACTTAATGTAGAAAATAGAGGCCGACACCCCGACAAATAGCAATAAATGGCAGAATTCGGCCACAAATAGGAGACAAGCATGGCAATGACCTGTGTAAGTCCCAAGTTGAAAATCACTTCAACGCAAGCAAAACTGCAATTGGATAAATTGGCATGATCTTTAATGGATGACCATTCAAATCCAATGTTCTATTGGAAGGTAAAGAAGAAGCAATCCCTTCTTCTTTGCATGCTAATTGCGACTCCTTTTCATCTCGGTGAACCATGTGTTGGACCAGACGTAGAAGGTGACATAGGTGTTGAAGCCCATGATCCAAAAAAACACACAGACTACATGGTTGAACCTAGAGAACACATCTTTGATGAGGATGATTGGCCCAACAAAGAATTAGATGATAAGACTCATGATCATGAAGACGTTACAAATGGCATTTTTAAAGACCGTACAGGCCACAATGAAGACCGTGACCAAGAAGGTGATCTACAAGATGCAGATCCTAGTTCTAATGAAGATCAAGACAATGATGACGCTGGCTAAGATTACAACAATGATGAGGAGGACAAATATGCTAGTGGAGATCTAGACCGTGACCACCATGAAGATCCAAATGACAAAAATGCTCCACAAAATGATGCTGATGATGCTAAATCTGGTTGTGATGATGTTGCTTCAATAATGAGTGCAAGGAAGCAAAACACAAATGGTGTCATAGGAAGGGGGGACATGGGCTTTTCCCATGATACCATCAGTATGACTGATGGTATCAGTGTTGATATAGAAAAGAAGAGGCATCGGTATGGACATTGGTATATATCGACACCCATACCGATTAATTAGGGGTTTAAGGAAGGTTTGGGGGTTCTCGGGGTCTAGGGTTTGGGGAGTTTGGGAGCTTTGAGGGGTTGTGGGGGTTTTGGATTTTGGGGGTTTGGGAGCAGTTAGAGGGTTTGGGGGGGTTTAGGGGATTTTTGGGGGGTATTAGGGGGTTTGGGGGGGTTTAAGTGGGTTTGGGGGGAATTAGGGGAGTTTTAAGGCGGTTTAGGGGGCATTGGCAGTTTAAGGGGTTTAGTTTGAAGGATTTGGGGGGGTTTTGGGGTTTTGGGATGGTTAAAGGGGTTTTGAGGGGATTTAGGGTGGGTTTAAGGGGGTTTAGGGGGTTTAAGGCAGTTAGGTATTAAATTACATGGTGCAATGGAACAGAAACTGAACAAAGAATAGAGAGTACACATCAAACTGGAGATGAAAAAAATTTTCCTTCAATACTAGTGTAGTACAGATGATGGCTCCATCCACCCGTGCGCTCCTATAGTGGAGCCTCAGTGGAGCTTAGATGGTGATCTAGATAGTGCTAAAGTCACATTCTTCCTTTCAGCTCTTGCATTCTGCTGAGGAGTATCTGCACATGTGAATTGTCTTCGTATGCCATGACTTCTACAAAAGTTCATGAATACTGAAGACATGTATTCACCTCCTCTATTTGATCTTTCTACCTATCTAGTTTTCTACCATGGCTTTGAATTCTTAAAATCTGGAAAACACTTCAGATTTCTCTTTCGAAAAGTAGACCCAACAATATCTGTTGTAGTCATCGATGAAAGTCAAGTAGTAAAGTGAACCATTGATGCTGCGGGTTTGGGCATAACCCCATACATCTATATGTATCAAACCAAGAATGCCTCGTGCACGAGAGGTACTTCTGACAAAGTTGGTCCACTTTTGTTTGTCGAAGCAGCATGCTTTGCAATCTTTTCCAAGAAATTGTAGCTTCGGAATCCCAATTGCCATACTCTAATTCCTGAGATCTAACAAGTACTTGAAGTTGACATGACCATATCTCTTGTGCCATTTTGTAGATAGTGGCATGTGTTGTGGTTGAGCTAACATGGCATGCTTATCTAGTACTATAGATAGCATTCTATATAAGCATCCTTCCTTGACACCTTTTGCTACTAGTAGCTGACATCTTTTGGATTTTTCTCTTATAGTGCATTCATCACCGTCGAAGATGACTCTGTAGTTGTGTTACATCATTTGACCTATTGACAAGAGGTTCTTGCTAAGCTTCAGAACATAGAGCACATCTTTCACCAATCCTTTTGTACTAGTGAAATTGTTCATAGGGATAATGCCTGTCCCTTGAACCAAATTCAGTGTATTGTCTACTGTGTAGATGACATTTTTCTAAACTTCTAATGGCTTCATTTCTGTGAACCATTCCTGATGATTTGTCATGTGAGATGATGCACCACTATCGATATACCAAGGATCCTGTTCCACTTGGTTGACTTGATAGTTGTAATCCTCTTTGGGATTGAAATCAAAGTCTAGGTACATTGTATCAGTCTGATGCATTTCCTCGCTTGCAAGAAACATATTTCCATGTTCATTTGCAAAATGACTATGACTAGAATGTCCACCACCATGATGATTTCCTCTAGCTTGAAAATTCCCTCGATTACTACTAGATTGACCGCCTTGATTGTACTGCTTCTTGTAGTAGTCTCTTTCATAGTGTCCAAACTTGTGATAGTACTTGCACTGAATGTTTAACACATTGGTGGATGCATTCCCTCATCCTTGGAATCTTCCTCGATTGGAATGATTTCCTCTTTGCTGATTCTGATGTTGCTGAAGATGATGCTTATGCTAATTCTAACTTTGCTAATGATGTTGTTGCTGATGATGACCACTTCTCTGGTATGATCTACCTCTGCCTCTGCTTTTGTTTGAAGTTGTGAATGCCTAATCATTAGAATGACCTTTACGTGCTTGAATTGCTTGAGTCCTGAGTTCTTCACCAAGTAGGACTGACTGAAGTTCTTCTAGTGTCAGAATTTGTCGTTGGATGGCAATACTCTAGACTAGATTCTCGTATCCCTCTCCTAGTCCATTCAGGATTACTTGAACCATTTCTGTGGGGTTCATAGTCTCTCCTACCTGCTGCTGCAAGTTGATTGTTGTAGTCTTTTATGCGGAGTACATAAGCATCACCAGTTTCACTGCTGTTGCGAAAACTCTGGTTGATTTGGTTTCTCAGGGTAAGAATCCTGGATGTGTTCTTGGACTCATAGAGAGCTGTGAACATATCCATGCTTCTTTCGATGTCTTGACTGCGTTGAGCTATCCTAGCATGACATCTTGCACATTCTACTTGATCAAATGATAGGCATACTTGTCTTTCTTATCCCACTCTGCCTGAGCTCGGGCAATGGCAGGATCTGCTATTGGTGCGAAAACTATTTGTGTAGCTATAGATCCTGTTGTAGATCTCGTTGTTGGTGTTGTGACAATAAGAGCTACTGGTGGCTGGATCGTCCAATGGTCTAGGTGTAGACCCATCAACATACTCCCATTTGTCCTGAAGTACAAGAATGGTCTCGTTTCGGTGTTTCCATGTACCGTAATTGGAGTTGTCTAACTTAGCAGATGCCTCTAGATTGAGGTTGCTAATTGTAGACATGGTGCAAATAATGTACTCAAAGTGTCGTGAAAATCTCTGTATAAATCAACTGCAAATACACTAACTATGCCAAGTGAAATCTCTCAACTGTCGATGAAGATAGAACTCCAATATATAAAATCTAATCTATATTACAAGGCTTGTGGCAAATGATGCTGGGAATAGCCAAGATGCTTTACAAGGCTAAAATGATGTGCACAATGCCGTGAGATAGCCGAATAGGCTTTACAATGGTGGCATGTATGTGTGAAATCAAGTGCTATCTGCTCACTGAAACAATCTGCAATGCCTCTATACTCTTTGAAGTTTTCTCATTGAATTGATGAACATAAGGTTTCAGGTAATGTAATGATGTGAAGCCGTATGTGAGCATATGGACTGACTCTAAGTAGGTACTAGTCGAGAATTTTGGGCATGGCTTAGTCTACTCTAATCTAGATCTATACCAATCATCGATCGATGAAAGAACAACAAATAATTCCTTTTCTTTTGTTCTTTTTAAGTGCTAGGTCAGATGCATCGATGTAGAGGCCAATGTGTGTGAAGGAAGTGGTTTTGTTAGGGCGAAGCTCAAATGTGAGTGTAACTTGTGCCGAAATGTGTGCATGATGTGATGAGCGTGTAGAGCACAAAAAATCAAGTGACTTTCCTTTTTGGAGTGCCCTCAAATTCTTCCTGGATCAAGAGATATGACTTGATCTAAGTGGAGGGGCAAAAGGAGTGCAAATGGTGCTCAATGATGATGTGTCCCTGTGGGTCACATGTAGTGATGATGTGTCACTGTGCCTAACAAGAGGTGTGCCTATGGAGCCCTATGCTGAGGTGGCAGGAGTGGTCACATGCAGTGACTGTGGAGCACTGTGTGTGCCTGCAAAGGTCAATGCTGACTATGCTACTGAGGTGGCACTGGCTGGTGATGTGGCATATGATGACTCATCTTTGACTAGTCAAGTGTTGACTAGTCAATTGTTGATTGATGAGGTGGCTGAAAGATGATTGGGCAGGTGAGGATAAGAGTGCCATGTGTCACAAGAATAACCAACCACTCTAACTCATGGTTTGTAAAACTTGACCATGGTTAAATTGACTTAACTAGCCTTATCCTTGGTTGACCCAAGGTTCACTATACCTCACTATGGTTACCTTGACTTGACCCTTATCTGCCACGTGGAAAAGCCATGTGGCCTAAGGATTGAAGCTTTGAAGCTTATGGAGGCGGTGCAGAGGCGACGAAGGTCGCGACTCGAAGGATCATTGATGAAGGTCAACGGTGAAGGTCGTGCATCAATGGAGCATTGATGAAGATGGAAGAGCCATGAAGCTTGAAGCTAACTGTGGTGGTTCATTGCAGGGCCCATGAGCCCACAATACAAGAGGCTAGGAGCCTATCTGCAATGTTGTTTGGAGAGGTAGCAAGGTCATGGGAGCCTTTGGATGCACCTGAGGCCTTTGTTGGAGCTTTGGGCTACAGAGGCATCCATTTCGTGTAGGCTATGGTGTTGGCGGCTATTGGAGTTCAGAGTGCAGGAGAGATGTAGGTTGATGCAGCTATTGGTTCGCGATGTCATTGGTTAGGGGAGACTCGAGGCTAGGAGTGCTTTGAAGATGTTCATAGATGGTTGTTGTAGATGGAGTTAGAGCTGGTAGCCCAACTATGATGCTGTTTGGAGAAGGCACGAACTCAACCGCTGGAGTAGGAGCCATTGTTGGAGGTCGATACGAAATGAGGCTGGATGTTGAAGAGCCTTAGAGCTTGAAAGATGCCTAGTGTAGGACTGTAGTACCTAGCCTTTGCTAGCGGCTAGATAATTGCACTTGTGAGCTAATATAGGCTAGTCGTTGTAGCCTTCGAGCTTGTAGATGTGTTGCAAAACGAGTTGGAGAGATTGTGAGGACTCGGAGGAGCCAAAGCTGTAGGAGATTCTGCGAGGCTTGGAGCTGTCGTTGGAGTATGGACCTTTGAACCTTTGAAACTCTCTCAAGGAACATAAGTCTCTCTCTCTAGAAAAACTATCAAGTCTCTCTTTCTCTCAGAAGTACCTATCTCTATCTCTCTAAGAAGAAGAACAACGACAACTCCTCACAGATCTATCTCACAAACTAGATCTCTAAAAGGAATGAATTTTCACAAGAGAATGGAAATTCTCTCAAATCTCAGACTCTCTCATAATGGAAATCTCTTAAGAACAATGACGGAAATTTATTTCAATGGACCGAAATATTTCATCAATGGAATGAAAGACAGAAACCTCTCAATCTCTCAACCTCTCTCACTCTCACAAGGATCGCAATGCCTCAGTGGAAGGCAAGGGAGCTCTGGTACCTTGACAAAATATGGAGAGGGGAGAGGAGAAGAGCGGAGATGAGGAGAGAGGGCACAACTAGAGAGCACACCACAAATGATTAACTGTACACTAGATTTAGTTGAAAAAATAGAATATATACAAACCCATTTAGAATTAGGGTTAGGGGATCTAACCCTTTCCTTTATAGCACTCTATAAGGTTAGTGCTATGTACATATGATCACAGGATGGTGCTCTGCACATGTGATCACGTGATGTTGAGCGTGAACTCTCAACATCCCCTTTTGAGGCATGGCATAAGTTAGATGTATTATTTGGTGCTAGCTCTCATACTTCTAAATTGAATTTGAAAATTAAATTCTTTGAACTTAAGATGGATGGAGACAATGTTGCAGCTCATGTTAATACTTTGAGGAGTCTTATGACACAATTGGCCTCAATCAATTCTCCAGTTATTGAAGATGATGCTATGGTTGTGGTCTTGAAGAGTATGCCTCAAGACTATGATTATGTTGTGACTACTTTGAAGAATCTTCCCCAACCCACACTGGAGGGCATCATCAGTGCTTTACAAGAGGAGGAAAGAAAGAACACTTCAAGAATGGGTAAAGTGCACATAGATGCACTTGCAATAAAGTTTTCATCAAAGAGCAAGTATAAGGCATGCAAGCATTGTGGGAAAAACAATCATCTTGAGAAGGATTGCTATAAAATCAACCCTTGCACTTATTGTGGCAAGAACAATCATTCAGAGAAGTTTTGCAATGAGAAGAAGAAAAACATGACAAATCTAGCTGAAGAGAGAACTCCATCAACAAATGAAGAATCAAACTTTGTGGTAGAAGACAAAGACTATGCCTTTTGAGCACTTTGTCTTTGAAATTTTATCATCACTTGGTCAAATTTTGAGGTTCTCTGCTTGGAGTAGTACTCCAAAAAAAGAATCAAACTTTGTGGTACAAGGCAAAGACTATGCCTTTTGAGCACTTTGTCTTTGAAATTTTATCATCACTTGGGTCAAATTTTGAGGTTCTCTACTTGGAGTAGTACTCCAAAAAAAGAATTTTATGTGTTTTGTCTTTTGTAAATCACCTCTGGTCACCATATGATGTAGGCCATGTGATATGTGTTTGGTTTATCCCATTTTTGTAACTCTTGACCCTTGGGCACCTTTGCTAGCATGAGATCCTAGCCATAGATTTATCCTTGACCACCATGAGATGGCATCTGTGACCACCATGAGATGGCATGAGAAACTATGTGACTAGATGTATCCTTGACATAGCAAGAGGCAAACCCTTGAGGGGGGGTATGTTGGGATAAATTTGATCAAGGGCTTGCTCTAAGTTGCATGTGTGCATCTAGGGGAGTCACATGTGTGTGTGTGTGTGTGGTAGAAGCATACCTAGTGCTATGAGGTGTCTAGACCATGACATGAGTGATGATGTAAGTGCAAAGGCCCCCACATGGGAGGTTCCTTTGATTTAGCTAGTTCCTATGATGTAGGGGAGGTGCCTATGATCTAGGAAACATTCCTCTCCACTCTATATAATGGAGGTTCTTCCTTCATTTCAATACACTTTTGATTTTGTCTTCACTTGAGCTCTTCCTTTGTGTCATTATGCACCTCTTCTATCCCACTCACCTCTTCCAGATGAGTTACGAATCAATCATCTTGTGGATCCCATGCATATCTTCTAGAATGGGTGGGGGGGGGATGCTTCTATTTGGGCACACTTGGTTGGTGACAATGACACAAGGGGAGTGTGATAAGACTTGTGTGAGATGAGTAGGATGCCTCACTTGTGGCCCCATGAGCATGCACGTAGAACTTGAGAGCATGGTTCTACAACTCAAGAGGGTGTTTTAGGACCCCGAGAGTGTCCTTGTAGGATTGCTCTCCCGAATGCACCATGGATCCTTTCCAAGGTAGAGGAGGGAAGGGTCAAGGTAGACATTGCATCTTTTCGGACGCACAGGACACATGAGGGGAGCGTTTACAAAGGACTACAAGGTTAGTGGCCTCAATTCCCATGATTGGCACAAGGTCTTATATGTATTCTACATGTCAGCTTGAATGCTAAGTAGAACTATGATTGTGATGTTTTCATGTAACTTATATGATTGTGATGCATTGTTATAATGCCTTTATTACTTGGGTAGTTTATCCTCATTGCTTCTCACTTGAATGAATTCAATATTATTTTCAGCCACAGCTTCAGGCTCAGAATATGAATTTTGATGCGGAGACTAAGGAAATATTTCTCTTATGTTCATTGCCATCCTCATGGGATACCTTCCGTACAGCTGTCAGTAACTTTGCACCTGGTGGAGTACTAAATTTGATGATGTTGTGGGTAGCTTGTTGGCCGAGGAGATTAGACGAAAGTCTATGGATGGCAACAAGCAGGATGTAGCCTTAAATGTGCAAAGGGTAGATCACAGTTCAGGGGGAAGTCCCAAGAAAGAGGGAAGTCTTGTAGCAAATCCAGGGCATGGAACATTGAGTGTTACCACTGTGGCAAGAAGAGCCATATGAAAAAGGATTGCTACAAGTTGAAAAGAGAGCAAAAGGATAAGAAAAAGAATGCAAATTGGGGTGCAAATCAAAAGGAAGATAGTCCAAGGGAGGATAAAGGAAAAGTGGAGATCGAGGAGATCAATGCAGTCACACATGATAGTGACAATGACGTTCTCTTCATGTCTAGTTTATCTGCACAATTTCTTACCACTTCAGATGACGCATATTCCTAGGATTGGATTTTGGATTCTGGTGCTTCATTCCATGTTACTCCCCATAGGGAATGGTTCTCCACTTATGACAGTGGAAAGATAGGTTGTGTGCATCTTGGAAATGACTTTGCATGTGACATAGTGGGAGTAGGTGACATAAAGTTTTCTTTTGCAAATGGGTCTACATTTATTTTGAAACATGTGAGACATGTGCCTAAGTTGACCAAGAGTCTTATTTCAGTGGGTCAGCTAGATGATGCTAGTTTTCACACCACTTTTGGCTTTCAGAGTTGGAAAATTTAGAAGGGCTCTATGCTTTTGGCCAGGGGTGCCAAGTGTGGGACTTTGTATCCCTTACATGTATCAGGGGTATTTGATCATGTTGTTGCAATAACCGAGCAGCCAAGCACTTCTTTGTGGCATTGCAAGTTGGGGCACATGAGCCAGACTGGAATGAAACTCTTATGCCATTTGGGTTATGTACCGCATTTGAGTTTCTCTGATTTTAAATTTTGTGAGCACTATCTCTATGGGAAGCAGACTAAATCAGCCCATAAAAGAAGGGGAAAGAAAGAGTTTGAAAAGCTTGTTTTGGTGCGTTCAGACGTATGTGATCCCATGCCTACACGGTCATTAGGCGGGGCTGAATACTATGTGACATTCATTGATGATGCAACTAGGAAAGTGTGGGCTTATGCTATAGCTCCGAAGAGTGATGTGTTCCAGGTATTTCATAAATGGCTGGCCTTGGTTGAGAATCAATCAGGTAGAATGCTTAAATGCCAACGGACTGACAATGGTGGAGATTATCTCTCTCATAACTTTCAGCATTTCTATGATACACGTGGGATTAAGAGGGAGCTCACATCCCCTCATACTCCAGAGCAAAATCTAGTTGCAGAAAGGTGAACCATACCATTCAAGAAAGGTTGCAATGCATGCTTTACAATGCAAGACTTTCTGGTGGTTTTTGGGCTGAGGCAATGAAGACTGCAGTGCATGTGATCAATAGATCACCTAGTAAGAGTTTCGATGGTGGTATTCCTGAAGAGGCATGGAGTGGCAAGAAGCCCTCTTACTCTCATTTGCGTATATTTGGGTGTGAGGCATATGCACATGTGCTGAAAGAGCTTCGAAAGAAGCTAGATCCTAAGTCTAGGAAATGCATCTTTCTATGTTATGGTGAAAGTGGAGAGATGGGCTATCGTCTCTGGGATCCAGAAGCAAAGAAGATCATATGCAACCATGATGTAGACTTTGCATAAGGCACCCATGAGGGATGTGGAGATAAGAAGGATATGAATCCACCTACATATGTTGATAGACAGCAAGCTGTCCATGCACCAAATGTGCAAGAAATGGTTCCACCAAGTACTCCCACAGGTATACAATCAAGGGTAGATGATGGATCATCTATTGGTGGAAATGATGAGCCAAATGTGGCTAATATGCAAGTGGGACAGCAAGCTGAAACGCCCTTGATAAGATCATCTAGAGTGTCTAGACCACCTGATAGGTTTGTTCTAGGGGTAGACTCTGTGATGCTTACTGATTGTGGGGAGCCTTCTTGCTATAGAGAGGTTATGATGCGCGAGGATCAACGCAAGTGGGAGTATGCTATGCAATCAAAGATGAGTTCACTTATGAAGTATAAGATTTGGGACTTAGTTTCTTTGCCACATGGAAAGAAAGCATTGCCATGTAAATGGGTCTACAAAATGAAGGTCACAGTTGATGATGTGCCTAGGTACAAGGCCCGTTTGGTCACTAAAGGGTTCAAGCAAGAGAAGGGTGTGGACTTTGATGAGATATTCTCTCTGGTTGTGAAGATGACCACACTTAGATGCATGGACTAGTGGCATCAGAGGATATGGAGCTTATGTAGATGGATGTCAAGACAGCTTTCTTGCATGGGGATTTGCATGAGGAAATTTACATGGTGCAGCTAGAAGGCTTTGAAGAAAAGGGCAAAGAGCATTTAGTTTGCAAGCTGAAGAAGAGTCTCTATGGTCTTAAGCAAGTGCCTAGAGAATGGTATCAGAAGTTTGATGCTTTCATTCGGTCCCAGGGTTTTAGGAGGAGTGAAATTGATCACTGCCTCTACACTAAAAGGGCTAAGGATAATAGCCTGATAATCTTGGCACTATATGTGGATGTTATGCTATTGGCTAGCAAGAATACTTATGAGCTAGATGCATTAAAGGCCAAGTTGCATGAGGCCTTTGATATAAAGGATTTGGGACTTGCAGGTCATATTCTTGGTATGCACATCACACGTGATTGGAGTAGGAAACTCCTTTGGCTTTCACAAAAAGAGTATGTTACAAAAGTATTACAGCATTTCAATATGGAGGGGGGGGAGGTAGTGAGAAGTCCATTGCCTCCATATGTGAAACTGAGTCATACAGATAGTCCCAAATCAGATGACGAAAGGGCCATGATGGCCAAGGTTCCTTATGCATCAGCAATTGGGAGTCTTATGCATGTTATGATAGCTACTAGACCAGACATTGCATTTGCAGTGGGAGTTGTTAGCCGATATATGACTAATCCAAGAAAGAGGCATTGGGAGGCAGTTAAGTGCATCATGAGGTACATGAAGGGTACCAAGGAGATGTGCATCTGCTTTGGTAGAGGAGACATGCGTGTACTTGGGTACATAGATTCAGACTATGCAGGGCATGTGGATAGTAGGAGATCCACTTCTGGTTATGTGTTCACCTTTGCAGGTGGTGCAGTGTCGTGGATGTCTCGTGCACAGAAGTGTGTTGCTTTGTCTACCATAGAGGCTGAGTATGTTGCAGCCACAAAGGGTTGCAAGGAGGCTATATGGCTTGATCAGCTAGTGGGAGATTTGGGGATTCATACAGGTGTACCGACATTGCATAGTGATTCCATGAGTGCTATTCAGCTAGCACGGAATCCGATCTTTCATGCAAAGACCAAACACATTGAGGTCAGGTACCATTTCATCAGGGAGGTACTTGAGGACAAGCGCATAGAGCTTGTCAAGGTTCATACAGATGATAACCCTACAGATATGCTGACGAAGAGTCTACCTAGTCAGCGGTTTGAGTATTGTCATGTATTGATGGGCATTGGATAGTATGCTCACTAGTTATTCTCCCTTAAAGGCACATTGTCCTTTAAGTGGGAGGTTGTGGGGGTTAAAGGTCACTGTGCCTTTACCCCGGTTATGTACAATACTCAAACACATATATAAATGAATGAAAAAGAAGATTAGGGTGGTTCTGCACCCACCAAAACTTGTGTGGCTCTCTGTCTTTCTCTCTCCCTCTTCTGTTCTTGCGTCCGTTGAGAGCACTCTCAGTTACTGTATATTGAAGCCCCCTCATGCGAGACCAAGTTGTACCAACAATAAACTGCACGTGCTCCTTAGGCTCCACCTCATTCACATGAAGCATCTCACATTCCATAGCCCTTGCTGAATCCATCCTTGCTTGCATATCTTTAGTTTTTTTTTTTCTAAAGATAACTCTCTAGCCCTCTTGAAATTCAGGTCACTTGATTCTCCAAACGTTTTTTATGGCCCTGCCCAAATTTCCTTGACCCTTTTTGAAGTGGTTCTTCCAGAGCAAATCCTCCTTATGCAACTCTTCCAAGCTGATATTAGTTCCTTTAGCAACCTTACACTTTGCTGGCACTGGTTCTTACAATGCCTCAATGCTGTTGTTGGATTCCAAGAGTGGTCCACGCTATCCCCACAGAACCAGATCATTTGTGACTTTACACCTATAGGTGTTCTAATCCTCCCAAAAAATGAAGGTGCAGGGACTCCCAAAGCTCTTTTCTTCCCTTTGAGTTAATTAACTTGTTACACTTCCCCCCCCTTTGATGTAGATACCCTTGGCAGCGGACTTGACTCTGCCTGTGTACATCAAATCGCCCACTTTGTCTGATGTATTTGCACCTCTGCCACACCTTGTTCACAACCATCAAGATTGTTATTGTCAATCACAATTGAACTTGAATGTCTTCTTCTTGGCACTGGTGTGCTAACTATTTGATACTCAGGTCTGTGGGAGTCATCTTTATGGATTGCAAAGGACATGGATTTTGGTCTTTTCTTCTGTACTATTATAATATCTCCAAGGTCAATCCCACCTTTGTGTGCCACTCCAAGTTCTATAGCCACATCATTTGTAAGGTCGATGAAATTTCTTTTCGAATAGGATTTTTTACTCCACATAGATTCTCTTCTTCTTAGTTTTTGCACTGTCAGACCTTCACCAATATGTTTGCCTCTCATGTAGGATCCTTGTTTACTACTTTGCAAGATTGCTACAGTCATGTCAGTGATGCATGCATCATACAATGACACATACTTGACGCCATTGTTTGTGCTCAACCAACTACCATGGATTGATTCAGACAGGTTAGTCCTAGGAACAAGGTAACATTCTTCAGCCTCCATTTCCTACACAAGAATAAGAAATCAACTTTGGTAAGAAGGAACCAATGATGCAATATTTTAATGGATTAACAATGTTAAAATTTTCAAGTCACTCACATTCAAAATGTATTCTCCCTAGTGGTAAACTCTTGAGTGCCACCACATGAGCCATATCTAAATAAAGTGGATGTTGCCCTCGATTGCATGACCATTTTCAAGCCATTCACACAATGATTTGAATGCATGCATGGCAGCCTCCTTGGTTGGAGAATTCTTCCATTGTCTACATCTCATCTTGAACTCCTCTTGGTCATGAAGTGGGATGCATTTTGTAGCATGCTTATGAAGATTATCCTCCCAATGCCACAAACAAGTGCGCTCCTTTCCTAGCATCACATTCTATGGGCCCCCATTAAAGACAATCCTAACAGCCCTCCAATTTGCCTGAGCTTCATCCCCCATGAAACCATGAAACTATGCTTTATGAAAACCCTCTTTCCCCATGACTTGGCTCAACAATTCCCAAAAAATCACCTGACTCTCTGTATCCTCACCTTTGAAATCCCCAATGGCTATTGTTTGGAGTTCTTGAAGATGAGGGTAAGCATGGCAAGCCATGGTTGACCAAGCGTGAATCCTCTTCACATGATCAAAGCAAACCCAGCATTGCCCAAGCTCTCCATTGGGTCACATCTTGTTGACTAGGTCCACACCAAAACCAGGACCCTTTGTAGACATCTTGAAAATGTGGCATCTATTGAAGGATGAAAAAGATAACTGTCTTGGGAAAACAATACTTTGGATGTATTCATATCTACTTCTTGACTTCAATTCCAAAATACTATCAAGGCTTTGTTCACCTCCACCCTTTTGTTCATCCGCATCCTTCGTCCATCTAGACACCCTACACACAGGCACAAAAGTGAACTCATTAAAATCAAAGGTAGGAACTGTGCATTCAAGAAGAAGAGTAATGAAAAAGTATTGAAACCTTGCCTCTTATTGTCACGCAAAGGCTCCATCTTTTCTAGCAACGAATCCAGTTCAATGTCAGTCAAGGGATTGGATTGATCATTGTTTGGAATGATAGCTTCCAACACCATCTCTTCAGCCACCATCTTTTGCAAAGCCTTAGGCCTAGAAGGATGCTTACTTTCCACCATTTTAGAAACCTTTCCTTTCAACTCATCCAACTCACTCCTAGATGATCCCTCTGCCACCAAATGCATATGAAAACCAATGTGAATCACACATCTACTCTCACTGGATGCTCCATGGTGTCTCTTGGAAGACATATGTACAATTTGCAAGGATAGCTAGCAATGCAAAGTGGACTAGTCTTGCAATGATAGCATTTGAGAGTACCACCTATGACTTGGTGGATCTCTGGAATCTTTATTAATCGTCCCTTCCAATGACTCTCATTTCTAACACCTGATCTCAAAAAGAAAGGGCACATTTTACTATCACATTGCAATCGACCTGCACAGTTCCTCAATCTAACTATCCCATTAAAGCTAGCAATATTTGCTGTAACATCCTCACTCCAGACATGACCATCAAACTTGTTTTCCAATCCTACTGTCTTTTGCTCCTAGAATGTTGGAGGCAGCTCAAACAAAATATTTCCATCATATGACTTGGGTAGCTCCTTGACAAATTAAATTGAAGAGACCATTTAAAAAGAAATAAAAAGAGAATTAGAAGGTGGCAATTTACGTAACAAGTCAATGATAGTGTGGAATGACTTATCTTTGTCTCTTTCTGTTGAAGGCAATCTATCCCTAGTCACAATGAACTTATTCCCAAATTGAATGTCCAAGGTATATTCCCTCCCATATCCTCTCATTGCAAATGGCACTTCAAACACAACCTCTTGCTATGGCACATCCATACACTGGTGAATCTTGATGGTAGAAGAAATCAAATAGAAGATTGAAACTATTTCATTCTCCTCAAGCATGTACACACCATTTTGAGCAACCTTTCGTAGCAACAAAACACCATTCTCATCATGAAGCATAGCACTACTCTCCATTTCCATCAAAAAGCTTTCAAACAAGGATAAATGCTCTTCCTTTTATAGAAGAAGCTTTAAAATCTGTGAAAGCAATTGCAGTAGACTGTAGAAATCAGGAAGTATCTACCGTGCAATGCCCTATAAATAATGCCAAAAAGGAAGGGAAAGTTTTTGAAGGTGGAGATACCTCACATGCCAAGGAAGTTTAATGTTGCCAAAGCAAAAGAACAAGAACAGCCGTAGCTCACAAAAGTAAGTGGTAGAGGTAGTATTGAATGTGAAACACGCACCTCAAATGCTATGTGGAGCTACCCAATAAAAAATGATGGTTGAAGTTAAACATGGAGGCAGGTGCGAACAGAGCTATGAAACTTGGAGGCAAGTGCTAGAGTAGTGATTCAATAATCACAGTTCTTAAATTGTGTGGCACTCATGAAAGGAGGGGGTATAGTTATAAATGGTGGTGGAGTTGTGATATAGTAACGCGAGCTGAAAAAGTGTGTGCCACCAATGAAAGGATGGGGTATACTCTTAAATGCATGTATTCTTCTAAATTTTAAGGGGGTGATTAAAAAACATTTTAAGGGGTTATTAAAAAACATATTATAATGCATGTCTTGCAAAATATATATTACAATATGAAAGATTGATCACATACAACTGCATAACTACTAAGGAATATTTATCTAATGATGTAGAAAATGTTATTTTTTAAATCTATCAACTTTGCATTTAAATAAAATTGACTCAAAACTTAGTGTATGCCTTGCCTTGTTTTTGTTTAAATATTATATTTTGATATCATAAATATTTTATTTCAAATTATGAAAAAAAATATGAAATTCATTTGCATTGATAATTAATCCAAGACACATGTAAAATTTGGTATAAATCATTTTCTAGATTGAGAAAGATAACATTCCAATCATGCATGTGACTACAATGTCCATTTCAAATATGTGATTTCCTACCGTGCTCGAGCACTGGATTTGAAACCATCAACCTTGAGAAACGCCCATTTTTGTACATATGATGGAGTAGACAAGTGGTCTTTATGTACTTTCTTGCATGCATTTACTCGACCTCTGCCATTCGATACCTTCACACTGCCAAAGCTGCGACAAGTGGTCTTCTACTATAGCAAATGGTCTCCAAGCACCGCTCTGCTACAGGTTTGGGTCCAGGCTTTCTAGCACTTTCATCAAACTATAGCCATCCATTTTATATACTCTATCCAACTCCCTGTTAATATTAATCATCCTCAGGTTCATCCCTGGTAATTGATGTAATTAACAGTTTGATCTCCCTAGGTTGGAGATGCTGACACAGACCATAGATGTTGGCTGCTCAAACTGCAGCTGTGCTTGCCTTAATCAATTATGTGGTAATGAGCCTTCTTTCAACCGTGTAGAAGCAATCTCAATCTTGTCTTCTCCTACCTTATACATTGTTGATTTTCTTATTGCCTTACACAGCGCTGCTCTCCAAGCTCTCTAAGCTACACAGCAAATAGTCTCCAAGCTCTCTAAGCTACACAACAAACGGTCTCCAAGCCTACTCGTAGACCTTCATCTCAGCCCCTACTTGCAGAATTTCATCTTCTTCTCCAAAATTTCATCCCAAACCTTCACCTCGGCCCCTACTCATAGACCTTCATTGCAGACCTTCATCGCAGTTCATCTTCTTCTTCCTCACCTCTACTCGCACCTACTCAAGCTCATTGTCTCCTCCTTCTTTTCCTTTACTCGCTCTCTGCTTCCTACTTTCCTTTGCTTCCGGTTTTCGAGGTTGGCACATTCCATCTCTTTTGCATTCCATGAACAATCTTTTACATCACTTTCATATTTAGTAGTAAAAAGTTGCCGTATAGAATAATATTGTTCGAAAAGTCGGTTTCGGATTTTGGATCATGATGCGAGTAGTATATTATACGATGCAAGAGAGAAATTTCTGATGATGCGGCATCGTCCATCTCTTTTTGCAGTCGATCGATGTGTGCAAGCTTAGTCCACCGTTTTCTATATGAGCAAACGTTTAAATGAGTTTCAGATTATATAATCAAAAAAGAGATGGACGATGCAGCTGTAGAATGGTAGGAAGAAATAGTTCTGGATTTTTGAGGAGGATGAAGGAAAGAAATTTTTGATGATGCGGCATCGTCCATCTCTTTTTGCAATGCGTGCTCTCCTTTTCAATTCAAGCTTTTATCTCCCCTATTCCGCTGGTGGAATAGGGGGAGAGAGACATTAAGAGGACTCTTCATTTCATCTCGCAATAGTTTATGCTGCCGCTACAGCTTGTTGTTCCCTAGCTTGGTGATTGCTTCTTCCCACATTTCCTTTCTCTTTGCCCTGCGAAGATGATGACCAAGCACCTCTAATGAAAGGGGAAGTGCTCCCCAAGCTTGACTAATTGTCTTTGCTAGCTCTTTAAAACCTGGCTCTAGATAAGGTTTCTTGAAAGCGTGGAAACACAAAAGTTGCAAGGATGATTGATCATAGCCCATGCATTGTAGTTCATAGATTTCACCCCTGAAGACATCAAAGAAGTCGTTCTGTCGTTTGCAGGCTACATCAAAAATTTAGAAAGGTGAAGAAGCTGCTACTTTTGTTGGTTTGCTTCCTCTCTCTATCATTTATTCCCCTCTGTATAATCACCTTTCTCTATAGAGATCACATGGCCTCTGTGGGGTTCTGCTTTTTGTGGACAGAAAATAAAAGAAAGCTGACCTTGTGAGTCTCTCTCTCCCCCTATTCCGCCAGCAGAATAGGGGATTTGCAATAGTTCCACTTGCCTCCTTCAAGGACGTTGAAGGTCGATTGGTGCATTTGCATTGGAAGAGCCATGGTGGAGGACGTCTCGCTTGTTATAGATAGCAGCTTCAAGGGATTGTCAACGGATAGTTATTGATGGAGGTTCTTAGTCAGTTGCTTGTCAGAGGCATCACTGGAGTCTCGGATATTGAGGTCGTTGATGGACGGGCTGGTTGTGGTGGAGCTTTCACACAATTTTGGATCTAACCATGGAGAGTGAGCTATGGGAATTGGTTGTGATTTTTTCACAGAGTTGGAGCCTTGGATGTTGTCTGGGCCTTGGTTTGTTGAAGCCACTGGAGTCTTGTATGGATGCACCTTTCTTGAAGATGGCCGACTGCATGTTTGAAGAGTTGGGAGCTCTGGCATGCTTTTGATAGGGTCTTTAGCCTTGAAGGTATGTAGCATTGGAGAGGAGATAGAGAGTTTGCCATTGAAGGTATGCATCATTGGAAGAGGAGATAGAGAGTCTGCCATTTTGGGTTGAAAAAGCTTTTCACTAAATTTATCCCCCTTATTAAGAAACCTCTTAATGTCACTCTCCCCCTATTCCATCGGCGGAATAGGGGATTGTATAGTTTTTGGAATGCACTTGATAGGAATCGTATAGTTTATTAAATGCATTTGATAAAATTAAAACGTCTTTTTAATGAAAGGAATACATATTTTGATGAAATGAATTTAAGAGAATGGAGACTATTAGGTCCCTTTTTGCCATTAGTATCCTTGGATCTCAAGCATCCAAGCATCTAGAAGATCACTTGGAAGCTATGTCAAAGCTTCAAGTTGATGTATTAGGGGATTGCCATGATTTTGAAGAATATTGAAGATCACTTGCATCTCAATCATCCAAGAATATTGAAGAATACCTCAAGCTCATTGCATCTCAAGCATCCAAGAACTCCCATTTAAATTGGCATTTGTTCGTAGATGAATTTGAGGATAATGGCACGGGTGCCATTCTCCAAAACATCATGTGATTACTTGGAGAATGGCATGAGTGCCATTCACCACATGGAGAATGGAGAATGGCATTGGTCTTATCCTCCACAGTCCATGTGATGAATGTGAGTGGTGCCATTCTCCAAAAAGACAAATGGTGTTGTGGGAAATGGTACCAATACAATTGACCAAATAGTCATATGATGTGGTTGAGAATGACATCAGTGCTACCATTCATTACATGGAGAATAGGGAATAGCACTGGTGACATTATCCAAATAATCATTGATGTTGTGGAGAATGGAATTGGTGCCATTCTCCAACCATCATGTGTTGTGGAGAATAGAATTGTTGTGGAGAATGGAACCAACATGATGGAGGATGGCACCAATTCCACTAGAATTTGAGGATAATGGCACTGGTTCTATTCTCCAAAACATGACATTGTGGTTACTTAGAGAATGCATCAGTGCCATTCGTCACATGGAGCATGGAGGATGGCATTGGTGCCATCCTAAAAAATCCATGTGATGAATATCATTGGTTCCATTCTCTAAATAATCAAATGGTGTTGTGGACAATGGTACCATTATCATTCATCACATGGAGAATAGAGAATAGCACTTGTGAAATTCTCCAAATAATCATATGATGTTTTGGAGAATGGCAATACTAGAGTGATAAGGAGAGGCAATACTAGAGTATTTTAAATCAGCATTTATCATGGTCTTCTCACTCATGACATTAATCGATGAACCTCCATCAATATAAACATTAGAAATCACTTGACCATCAATGATCACATCAACCATAGGTACATCATCACGAACCTCTATATTGAACAACAGGAATGGTACTTTTCTTATTTTCCTTTTTGACACTCTTGTGCTCGCTAGCTTTCCCCATTCCTTCCGTAGTTTCGGAGACAAAGCAAGTAATTGACCAAAGGTGATATGAGCTTCCTTTTCTTTAAGGTCAGACAACAAGTCATAGCTTCTAATGCCTTGTCCTAAAGGAAAGTCTGACTGGCTAATTCTCTTTCTAGATGCCCTCTTTTTCTTAATATGGCGTTCCTCTTCCTGATGTTCCTCCTCTACTTCTTCCTTGCTTTCTTCTTCTTCTGTTGCTTTACTACGCCCCCTTTTAGCCATCATTATCTCTCTTTCCTCATCCCCTGAAGAAGCTTCTAATAAGGATACTTGCTTTTCTTCTTTCTTTCTCAATCTAGGACACTCGGGGCGATAGTGACCTTTTTCATTACATTCATAGCAAGTGACCCCACTCTTATCTCGAGGCTATCTTCACTCTTTGGTGCTCTAGGTTGTCGTGCATTAACCAAATGCAATTTCAAATCAGCAAACTCTGCCCCATCAATTGGGAGATATTATGATCTAACTCAGAGGACTTTGGTACCTGAGGAGTGCCCATTACCTCCACCTTAGAAGTTGAAGCTGTTGAAGACACAAAAGAGGATTCAATCTTTAGAGAAGCTTCTTTCTTAGTCACAATGTGAAGTGCCTCTACGTATGCTGTTGGATCTTTACTCATTACTTTAGAACAAAGATGAGGCTCCAAAGCCATAACAAATTTGCTCATCTTTAAGTGCTCCATCCCTACAAGACTTTGAGGGTCTGATGATGCAGATGCCACAGCTCGCAAAGCTGCCCTTTTATACTTTGTCCGTAAAGTTTCATATTGGATTGCCAACTCAGAGACCATCTCACCCTCTCCTTGATAGAATCGGTCCAACTGCAACATCAAAGAATTTGGCAACTCCACTGCCCCAAATCTTTGCTTCATTGCAGCCACCACTTGGTCCCAATCCTCCTTGGTAGAGTCTGGTAAGGCCTCATGCCAACTCAAGGCTACACCTTTAAGAAAATCAGGCAAAATCTCCGCCCAATCCTTCATGGACCATCCAGAAAGCCGGCATCCTTGAACAAAATTCTGAAGATAAGACTCTAGGTCTTCCCCTTGGGTCCCTCAAAACACTAGAATCTTCACCATGATGAAACACAAAAAGGAAACACCAAGATCCAAATAATATCCCAAACAAGATCCCATAGAGCCTTAGTATACCAAGACCAACTTATTATGCATAACCACTTGTTGAAAACCCTCCACGATGTGATCCTCAACAAAATCTTCAAAAAGAAGTGACCAACCAACACCATGAAAACATTGTGTATACATGCATTCAAGAATCACCCTTGTCATAATTGGAAGTGCACATAATAGCTTCAAGATATTGTACTCTTCATCATTTTCATAGCAAAAGAAGTTGAAAGCATTGAGAATCACCACTCCATTGTTATAGTCAAAAACTACCCAAAGACTCAACTCTTCTTCACACCAAGTTGCCAGTGCATGAAACAATCCACAATCTATCATTGTTCCTATTTCTGATGGTGTTGTCGATTCACCAACATATTCAAGAGTGCAAACATAAAGGATATGATCATGATGACCGTGCAAATAGCTTGAACATCACCTTCACAATCTTCTAGTTCTCCTAAATGGGCTGCAGTCTCTTCTAACAGAGTTCTTCCAGGCATCTTCTTTATCACATCAGAAAAGACATGCCTATACTAGGCATAACATGCAATCAAGTACACCCAAGATCGTTTAGTAAGATGGGATGAATCCAATACCAAACATACCCGACGTCTCCACCAAAAGATGTGACATGAAGTTGGGGGTAATAACTTCACGCACCTCTTCACTTCCTATTGCTTTCAAACTGAGTGATAGAGATATTCATCACTGGGAAAGGGACATTAAAAAGAAGCTTTTACCCAAGAGACCACACCATACTATCCTTCCTTAGATGAGAATGAAGATGGTAGCATCTCAAGTGATGATGTACTCAAGCATAGGGAGAAGGAAAGAATCAGCAGAGGCCATAATATCAGCAAGCCGGGTCTGCGCCAAAGAGAAGAGCGATACATTGTTGAAAGAAGATCTTGTGGCTCAACATGACATGAACTGATATATATCGAGGAGTTTGAAGGGGATGATTGGGTCAGATGGGTAGGTTCCAGGGAAACATTGCACCTCCTTCATAGATACCTTTACAATTACCTCAAAACACTCTCCAAAATATTATAAGACACAGAGACCCATAACTTTCAGCAGAGACATGATATCAAATATTTAAACACATATTGAGATGCCTTGAAATGGGCTTCGCTCTGATATAAGTTTCATAAGAAACAGAGAAGCAGTCGAAAAGATATGGGCAGTTTACTGGACAGGGGTAAAAACTATCTGAAAAAGAAATAGTCACACACAGAGAGTCATAGATTTTTTGTTTGACATTTAATACAATAACTGAAGACACAACATGATGCTCCTTAAAGAGAGCTTTGTACTAATATAAGTTTTTTCCAAATCAGACCACCGAGTGAAAAGTTATGAGCAAAATACTAATAGGGGGTCAAACTCTCATGAAAAACACCTACTTCTTCTACTAGTGCCGACTTGGGAGAATACTACCTCCATGCTCAGACTTCATCAACGACCCAAGTCCCATAGAGGTTGCCTAGGAGGGAAGGAAGAGCTCCCTTTGTGGCTTGGGAAATAGATAAACCATGTATGTGTGAAGATAGTGGGAGCGAGGGAAGGAGTCTCACTTGAGGCTTTCTCACAAGCACAATGGGGGAATACACACAAAGGTGGAGGCTGAAAACAGTTTTCCTCTTCTTAGTTGTGTAAGCCAAAAGAACTCAAGTACAAAGAAATAGAAGAACCCTATATGTGGGTCTCAAACCAAACTCAACTAACTAAGGTGGCATACTAACTGAGCCACGAACTAGTGTAGATAAGGATAGCTGTCATCCAACTATTATTCGTGGGCGGTGTACCAACCGCATCTGTAGCTAACAAGTTGGTGACATAAATGCACAACGGTCACCCTGGCATATCGCGAGTGGAGCTCGATATCTCAACACTCCCCCTCGAGCTCAATCCCAATTCCTGCACACCAAGCAGGTCTCTGAACTTGCGCAGCTTCTCTGCACCCAATGCCTTCGTGAATATGTCAGCTACCTGATCCTCTGTGCTGACATAAACTAGATCAATAAGACCTAGTAAAACCTTCTCCCGCACATAGTGATAATGCACCTCAATGTGCTTTGTTTAGCATGAAAGACTGGGTTCTTTGCCAAGTGTATACTGCTCATGTTGTCACAATAAATGACAACTGGCCCATTTGTAGACTGATGCATATCATAGAGTAGCTTATGCAACCAAGCTACCTCACATGCAGCCATTGCTGCACCCCTGTACTCAGCCTCTGTGCTCAACAAGGCAACTGTAGGCTGTTTCTTGCTGCTCCAAGTGACTGCAGCACTCCCAAAAGAGAACACATATCCACTGGTAGATCGTCTATCAGAAATACTACCAGCCCAATCAGCATCAGTGTATCCATGCAACTGTATCTGAACCCCAGCCTCATAAAATAGTCCATACTGCAATGTGGACTTCACATACCTGAGTATGCGTCTAGCCGCATCCAAATGCGCGCATCCAAATGCGGTTTCCTTGGAGCCTGCATAAACTGACTTACCAACCCAACAGCATAGCTCAAATCTGGCCTGGTAATAGTCATGTAAATCAAACTTCCTACTATGCGTCTGTACATAGTAGGGTCTTCCAGAAGCTCACCTGCATCTGCACTCAGCTTCACATTCTGCTCCAAAGGAACTGAAATAGGCTTACAGCCTGTCATCCCATATTTGGACAGCATGTCCAGTCCATACTGCCTCTGCAAGAGCTGTATCCCACTTGGTGATCTAATCACCTCAATGCCCAAGAAATAACGCAGCTCTCCCAAATCCTTCATCTCAAACTTCTGCCTCAATAGCATTTTCACATGAAGGATATCTTCATCACTATCACCTGTGATGATCAAATCATCAACATAAATGACCAGCAGCATAATCCCTTTCTCTGTTTTTCTCACATAGAGTGAGAAATCTGCCTTGGAAATCTGAAAGCCAATAGTGACAAGATACTGTCCTATCTTGTCAGACCATGCTCTAGGTGCTTGCTTCAAGCCATACAAGGCTTTCTTCAACCTGCAAACAATGAGTAGCATGAACATAACCTGCTGGCTGCTCCATAAAGACCTCTTCTTGCAAATCACCATGCAAGAAGGCATTTTTTACATCCATTTGATGTAAAGACCATCCCTTTGATGCAGCCATAGCAATGGCTGCTCTTATGGTTGCCATCCTTGCAACCGGGCTGAAGGTTTCTTCATAATCAATGCCATATGTCTGTGCATACCCCTTGACAACTAATCTTGCCTTGTATCTATTCACAGAACCATCTGCATTGTGCTTGATCTTATAAACCCACTTACAGCCAATTGCATTCTTGTCTTTAGGCAAAGGCACCAATTCCCATGTAGCATTTGCATCCAAGGCATCCATTTCTTCATCCATGGCTTTCTCCCATTTTTCATTTCCCATGGCTTGCTCAAAAGAAGTGGGTTCTGGTTCCCGTATCACTTTGACCATATAGGCATAGTGAATGGCTGTAAATCCATCATATTTCAGCCTATCCACAGGATACCTAACCCTAGTAGACCTGCGCAAAATAGGCTCACTTCCAGGTGCTCTCAAAACATCCCTGGTCTTCCTTACTCCAGGTGTAACAACAGAGGGAATACCCAACTCATCATCAATGCTCTGTTCAAAGCCATTAGATTCACCATCCACACAAGAGTGACCTGCATTCACATCAAACATGGGCTGATCTACCTTCTCTTTTCCTTTTCGTGATACCTGCATACCACTCTGTGCATTGCTTTGAGGAGATTCTCCTGATCTCAATCTGCCTGTCCATGGCGAAGTATGTGAACCACTGCTAGACGACACTACAGGTCCACTGATATTTTGTGATTGCTGCTGTGAATTCTGTGCAGCATTACCATTTTGTGCATCTACATCAATCATCACATTTACTGGTTTATACCAGCTGCTCATCTCATCAAAAACAACATCTCTGCTCACTGTAAACTTACGAGTAGAAGGGTTATAGCATCTATACCCTTTCTGCTGCAGAGAATAACCAATAAAGATGCACTTCTCAGCTTTTGGATCCAACTTGGACCTCAACTCATCTGGCACATGGACATAGGCAATGCAACCAAAAATTTTCAAATGAGAAATATCTGGTTTCCTACCAGTATACATCTCCTCTGGCGTCATGCCATGTATTGCTGTAGTAGGAGTTCTGTTCATTATATAAACTGTTGTAGCAACTGCTTCAGCCCAATAATAATCTGGTAGATCTTTTTCATTTAGCATAGCCCGAGATACCTCTCCAATATGCCTGTTTTTCCTTTCTACAATTCCATTTTGCTGTGGGGTATCACTGCATGAATATTGCTGCTTTATACCATGCTCCTGCAAGAACCTTGCAAACTCATTTGAGAGGTACTCTCCCCCTCCATCTGACCTTAGGCATTTTATTTGCAGGCCTGTTTCTTTTTCAACCATAGCTTTGAAAGCTTTGAAGTGTCCAAACACTTCACTTTTCTTTTTCATAAAATACACCCAAAGTTTTTGCTGAAGTCATCAATAAATGTGACAAAATAGTGACAGCCACCAATAGATGCAGCTTTAGTAGTCCACACATCAGAGTGGATCAATTCCAATGGCTTTTTACTCTCTTGAACATGCCTAGGAAAAGGTTTCCTTGCCTGTTTCCCCAAATTGACAGGCTTCACAAACCTTGTGCATTTCTGCAACCTTGAATTTAGGCAATCCTGCAACAATATTTTGGGCTTGCATTGATTTAAGTCGCTGTATATTAACATGACCAATGCGTTTGTGCCAGATATCAATATCTGCAACTACACCGGTCCCATGTGCAAACATTGCTGCACTCAATTCAGGCATGTCCGCATCCAATGTAAACATCCTGCCCTTCTTCTTTCCTTTTGCTATCAAGCGACCATTATTTTTCATATCCTTAACAAAGCATCCATGAGGATTAAATCTGACCTGCAAGCCCTGCTCAACCATCTGACCAACAGAAACTAGGTTCTTGGTGATGTTCGGGACATGAAATACATCAGACAAGTATTTCTTTTTCCCATCCTGCATAGACAAAGGAATTTTGCCAATCTGCACAATAGGATGTGCAGTATCATCACCAGTCTCCACAAATCCTAGTTTTTCCATTTTCCTTGCATCCTACATCCATTCAGCATGACCTGTCATGTGGTTTGACGCACCTGAGTCAACATACCACACATCATTGCTTTCTTCTGCACTTGTCACAGAATTTTTCATATGCTGCACCATAAACAAATGCTCATTTCTGTCATCACCTTGTCTACTAGAGGATGCATAATTGCCTTGCTGCAATTTTCCATTCATAATGTCATTCCGCTTTTTGTAGCAGTCTTTAGCCATATGCCCCATTTTACCATAGTAGTAGCATTCAACATTGCTGTTTGCATTTTGGCCTCTCTACCATCCACCACGACCTCTTTGGCTCCCCCTGCCTCTAGAGTTACCACGTCCTCCTGTATAGGACTAGTTTTCTTGCGTTTGCTGCATATTCTGATTTCTACCACGGCCTGCAGATCGGCCTCCTCTACCTCTGCCTCTACCTCTGCCAGCATTTGAGTAGAAGACAGTTTCTTTTGAAGTTCCTCCTGAAGAAGATGCACCACCATTTCTCTGCTCTTCAGAAATTAGAAGAGCAATCAACTCCTCAAAATCAGGAAATTTTTTACGGACGGCAATGGAAGCAAGACCATTCAAGGTCATCGTCATCATCCACTGGCGACCCAATGGAAGCAAGTGCATCCGCAATTTTCTTCACCTTCATGTGGTAGTCATTGATGCTCATATTTTCTCTCTGCACATTGTGCAGCTCCTGCTTGAGCTGCATTTTCCTGGCTTGCGTATTTGTGCTGTACATTTTTGCCAAAGTATTCCATGCCTCCTTTGGCGTACTTGCATCCTGAATATGCACAATCATGGAGTCCGAAATACTGATAGACAGACAGTACATAACTTTCCTGGCTCTCTCATGCCATCCTTTAAATGCCTACATCTCCTGTTGATTGGGAACATTAGGAAGAACAGGTTCTTCTTCATTTCCTGTAATGAACTCCCAATAGCCTTTTCCCATAAGGAAATTCGTCATTCTAAACTTCCATGCTTGGAAGTTGTTCTTGTCAAGCTTTTCAGTGACAATCTATGAAAGAGAATCAGATGCCATTATAGAACACTGCAAAATATTCTGTCACTGCAAAAAACACAGCTTTTGCCTCACACGGACAGATCTGCAAAACTGACAAAAGTGGTATTTCACCACACAGTCACTTCCCAATGACGATTTTGCATCAACAGGCAACAAGCATGAATCTGTAACTCCCAATGTCTCTGCGCACAAGCATACGATGCAATTTCTGCGGCAACTTTTCACCGACTTGCAGAACAGTGGTCGCATAGCAAAAACAGGGCCTTTTTCTAAGTGCCTGTGGAGAACTTCCGCCTCCAAAACGGGCCCCAAAATGGCCTCCAAAACGGGCCCCGCAGCATATAATGCCCTCTCGCCACACCGCAAAGGGCGTCTCAATTTGAGACAGTGCACTCTTGCACTTCCGGCTGTGCTACCTGCAGAGATTTGCTCCCAAACTCGAAAAAGGAAAGCAACACTGGTCCTCTTACCAGGACACTGCGAACTTGGTTTGCTTTCTTGAGCTCCTTACCACGAACAAGGCTCTGATACCATGTGAAGATAGTGGGAGAGAGGGAAGGAGTCTCACTTGAGGCTTTCTCACAAGCACAATGGGGGAATACACACAAAGGTGGATGCTGAAAACAGTTTTCCTCTTCTTAGTTGTGTAAGCCAAAAGAACTCAAGTACAAAGAAATAGAAGAACCCTATATGTGGGTCTCAAACCAAACTCAACTAACTAAGGTGGCATACTAACTGAGCCACGAACTAGTGTAGATAAGGATAGCTGTCATCCAACTATTATTCGTGGGCGGTGTACCAACCGCATCTGTAGCTAACAAGTCGGTGACATAAATGCACAACGGTCACCTTGGCATATCGCGAGTGGATCTCGATATCTCAACAGTATGCACAATGAGTGGCCAAATAGACAACACTTTTGAGCACTTTGGAAGAGAAAACAATGGACAAAGGAAAGAGACACTTAAGAGAGAGAGCTTGAAGTGAGCTTCATTACCAATAGAGTGAGACTCCACTCCAATGCAACTCAAAATACTATAAACACAAGGGAGAAGAAGAGATTTCATACATACAAGAGGGAGCGGAAGCTCCAAGACTACTCATAGAGAGAGAATGAACTAGAGAGAGATGGACTCAAGAGTCTACATAAGAGAATATCTACAAGAGGGAGAGAAGGCTCATGGAAGAGGCTTGAGGAGACTAGAGCTACAATAACATGAGGCCAAATGGGGGAAGAGATGTTGAACAAGGGAGAGGAGGGCTTCTTTTATAGAGATTTTGTCACCCTCCTTCACCCATTTACAATTGTTGCCTATAGATCCCTTTTCCCATCAATCACATAAGCTCGTATGTCACCATCCATGTCCTTTTTGGCTACTCTTGCCATGTGTTCCATCAAAAGATGCTCAAGACTCTTAAAATATTGAGAAAGTCAAGAGTCTCCCCACATGGAGCCCATAGGGACCCTCTCTTTTTCATATGTCCACATCCTCCTTATTCCACATAGGAATTCTAGAAGGATTCCTCTTGACTCCACACTCCTCTTGACTCTCTAGGGACAAGAGAAAGGGCTAGTGGATATGGTCCCGTGATGCCAAAAAGAATCTCTCCATCATCTTTGTCATGGGATTGGCTACAAGAATCTCTTCATAAAGACAAAGATGATGGAGAGGATGTAATAGATCGAGAGCAAGAGCTTGCAGTCGAATGTATGCAACATGTGAGTTTCTTACCTTTCTACTTAATTTGGGTATTTATGGTCAAAATCACTACAAAATGCATCCTCATTATTTTAATCATGTTCTTTTGTAGTACAAAAATACAATGCATTATGGTCACATGCACGGCATTTTCATGTGGAATGCATTGATTCAAGGAGAGTCGCCTATGAATTGATTAAAATCTAATATCTTTGTTTTCAAACAATTATTGCTAGATGTTCATATATATATATATTAATATACTTAAGCATAAACTAATATAATTGATTGCATTTAATTTTCATCTTCAAGGTACATGGTCTTTCATCCGAAGCATTTGGATCCAAGATAGTGGTATGTGGTCCAAGTTGCTCCTTGAAGCAAACATATTTTTGAAGATAGGAATCTGGATATGGAGATTTCGCCAATAGATCCAAGTAATGGTGTTGATGGATCTAGGGAAGAGGATGAATATGATGATATGGGCTAGGAATAAGAGGACAATAATGACACTATAATGGAGGAAGAAGGAGATCACAACATTGGGGAAGAAGAGGGAGAATTAGAGGTGAGCTTTAGGATCAAGTCTTAGGTAGATACAATATAGGATGATCATATTGGTGATTAATTGTATGTAAACCTAGAGATAGAATTATTTGGTGTGCAAGATTTGGCTAAGCCATCGATGTAAATGCTACTGATTGATTGTTTAGACATCGACGAGGCTTCCTATCTTGGTCCTCTCATTTTTATAATGGCATTTTGTACATTTGTATGTTAAGTTCACCATCAATATATGAGTGTTTTTTGTTTACATATTCTTATATTTTTTATCTTTCAAATGGCCAAACTTGTGGTCAAAAATCATTTTGGATCCCCTTGGAAATGACAATCTGTAAAAAGGTTGGCATGGAAAATTTAACCCAGAGTCAATGCAAGCATCGGCAAGTGTTTTTATGCATGTCAATATAGGCATCACTATATATTGATGCCTATACCATCACATATACTGATGTCTATACTGATTAGAATACTGTCATTGATACCGGCACCTCCCCCAGCCTACGAGCAGTACCGACGATTTTTGTGCCCATGCCTATGAAGTGTCAGTAGAAAGTGTTGATAAGCTCCCCATGTGTTGTAGTGTTAGAGGTTTAAATACCTATGTATTCATAATCAAATGAACAAATGAATGGTTATATGCAAGTATGCCAAGTTACGGACAATCCATCTCCATGACCAAATCATCAAAAAGTAGTATTTATGTTTGGGGCTTCATCTTCAGCCATGGCCATCATCCCAAATAAATATATCTCTCTAGTTCTATCCCCTAGCTCAACCTATCCTTAGGATCTATAGTAAGCAAAGCCTCCTATTAGGGTGATGATTATACTATAGATGCAATGATTCCATTATAGGGCCATGAATCACAATCTCCCTTATTCACTGTATTAATTAGAATCACAAGCATTCCCACTTCCATCTCTCTTTCAAAAAATAGCTCAAACTACATACAATTGGAATGATCCAAATGAAAGTCCACCTATGTTTATATGAAAATGACATTATGTTGCAGCAACCTCCTCGACTTTGCCATCCGAATAGCATCCTTTAGAGTTACTATGCCTTAAGATTGTGTTAAGACTTAAGCTGAACCAATTCTCATGTGCATCTACTAGGAAAAGAATAGACCATACCAAAAGACTAGAGTACTCTTCAAATTTGGATGAATGAAGAAAATACATTATACAAGTTGGTTCTCTTGCACATTCTTCCATGGAAAATGTTAAAAGACTAGAGTGCACTTAATACTGGAACGACTTAAGAGAGTACGAATAAGAGAGGAGAATGACTTAATAGTAGAATGACTTTAAAAGAGAGTACGATTAGAGAGAATGACTTAATAATAAAATAACTTTAAAAGAGAGTACAATTAGATTAGTTTGTTTTTTGTACATTCTACTAGGGGAATTGCAAGCCATGTCAGTTTCTCTAGAGGCTAGAATTCCTTAAGAGAGTATGATTGGGAAATTTTGTTATCATTCACATTCTACTAGATGAATTCTAAACCATGTGCCAAATATTGGGATGCTCCTAAGGCTAGAATAACTAAAGAGAGTACACAACTAGATGATTTGTTTCTCATCAGCATTGTGCCAAGAGAATTGTAGACCATCTCCAAGCATTAAAGTGCTCCTAAGGCTAGAATGACAATAATTTTCTTCTCATTACCATTTTATCATAGGAATTGCAAACCATGGCAAAGGATTGGAGTTCCCCTAGGGCTTGAATAACTAGGAGTACAATTAGATAGCTTGGTTCTTATGTACGTTTTACTAGAGAAACGCATAGCTTATATTTAGAGAGATTTTGAGATACCCAAAGTCCTAAGTTATGGTGCCTTAGACCCCTACATTGTGAGTGCAAGGACCAAGCACCACTCCCTAGACTAAACCCTCAACCTCTGTGTAATAAATTTCAAGTAGGATTGAGATGCACAAAAGTAATGCAATTTTGTGTGTGTCTATGTGAACACACGCATGTGCATGTGTGTGTTTAGACTTAATAATCCCATAAATAAATGAACCATACAATTAATTCAATCATTTGGATAATAATAAAAAGTTTCATAGAATAAATGGATTGAAATTTTTTAAGAAAACAAAATTGACATAACTTTGACCTGAGTAACAGGATCATCAATAGAATTTTTCTTTATATTGAGGTTTGCAAATTTAAGCAAAGAATTAGTACAAATGTGTCGAATCCATTAGGTAGTCTAGGCTCCAAGGTCAAGGTCCACTTACCTACCACCATCCAGACAAAACAATGTGTTAGACATCATAGTTTGTGAGGTAAGACAGGTAATGCCTATAAACCCCAGCTTGTTATCGCTTATACCACAGAACAAGGCACTTATCAAGATTCTAAAATGATTATAAAAGATGGGGCATCAAAATACAAGTAACAAGGGGGGATCCCACATCCATACAAGAGATAGTCAGATTCTTTTATTCAAAAAAGATACAAGGGGGGGTAGTCCACATGTTATAAATGAAAGAATGGAAATTATTGTACATTGGTGGGTAGTCTGCACCCATAATGAATAGAACCATGGGCAGTATTCCACACCCATAATTGACAATTTTGGTAGAAGGTGGACGAGGTTTGATAGAAATTTTTTTTAAAACCTAAGCGAGTAATCAAAATTTCATACCATTCACTAGAAATGCAATGTACACATCCATAATTAACCACAATTTTGTGCATGTGTGTGTGTGTGCGTGTTTGTGTATGTGTGTGTGTGTGTGTGTGTGTGTGTGTGTGTGCGCATGCATGTGTGCATGCGTGCGTGCATGTGTGCGTGCATGTGTGTGTGTATATATATATGTATGTATGTATGTATGTATGCTCGGGGGGGTTACTCATGTTATGTTACCCTATCACGTGAGTTCAAGAGAAGGATATTTTTAATTTCTAAAATTTACAGAATTTAACTTACATAAGGGATTATTTAAAATTATTTTAGGAAAAAAAATACAGATTTGTATAGAAAAAGGGTACATTTATCAATGAAAAATCTATCGATAAGGGATTTTACAAATTAGCCTTGAACGCACATGATTTAGAGAGTTTATACATAGTGACTCCCCCGTATATGTATGTATGTATAACAATGAATAAAAAAAGTACTTTAATAAATACGTTGAATAAAGAAAGTACAATAAAGGGGCAAGGAATAAATATAATTTGCTAAATAAAGTTAGCACTTAAAGAAAGCTTAAAAGGGGAAATATGTGTGGGGGAAAAAGGGGCGCAAAAGTTGGAATGTAAATAAAGATTTTTTTAGATAAAATTAAGAAAAATTAAAGAGTAAAAGGTATAAAATGCATACGTGCAATTGTGTGTGTGTGTGTGTGTGTGTGTGTGTGTGTGTGTGTGTGTGTGTAAAATTAATTCATGGGGTCTTCCACACCCATGTTCTATAAATGAGAAAAAAAGAAGTGAAACATTAGAAGATAATCAAATATTTTAATAAAGGAAGCAAGGAAGCATATAAATTAATAGCAATTTAAGGATACTTCAATAAATAAAGCAATGAGGAATAAAGAGGAAATCAAGGAAATCAAAATCATGACTAAGTTTTAATAATTGCTTTAGGAAAATTTACAAGAGTCTAAGTTATTATTGACCAAAATTAGGTTATTTAATTACTTTAAAAATGAAAAATTGACAAGGAAGAAAAAGAAAACTAGAAAAAGGAAAATGTAACAAAGAAAAATTGAAATATAAATAATTATTTAAGTAGAAATTACTGTACCACTAACTAGAAACGCATATTTAAATAAAGTAGAAAGAAATACATAAATGTAGAGAAAACAAGTCCAATCAAAGAGAAATATAATGGGCTTATATATATATAAATATATAAAAGCGTAACCTCATAAAGTCCGTTGAGAGGGAGCCACAGGATGAGCTACAACCTCACCACCAACTAGCTCACAAAAGTGCATTCCAAACTGTCAGAGAAAAAGAGCAAAGTCTGAGCCGTGAGAACTCACCAAGCAAACAAGAAAACCAAGAGCCTGGTTGAAGGCTGGGGAAAGCTTTACAACCATGCATAGAGCAAATGATGGAGACTCTGGACTAGTTTGTAGTCATACGAAAGGCCAATAAGGACCATCTAATCTTGAAGGCGGTGAAGTTCAAAGGAAGAGCAAAGCCAACAAGGGACATAGTTTCCTGAACTCGTAGAGCGTGATTAAGCACTACGTAAGTAATTGCAAGAAACACACATGTTGAGATGAAAAAGAGGAAGCCATATCAAGCACATAGAACTTGAGAGTGCACCAAGCTACTGCCAAGCAAAAACTAAGGGACACATTGAACTAGAAAAGAGAGGGCTAGAGCGGCCAAGAAACGCTCACGTAAAATAGCAAAGAAGGGAAAGAGACTGCCAATCTAATAAGATAAAAGCGCTAAAAGGGGAATATGAAGCCAAGTAGTCAGTAGAAATCCTACCTACGCAACTCATCAAGAGGGTCCAGTGATGAAAAAAAGGGGGATAAGGGCAACGTACATATTGTACACTATGTGCTAGGAGCAGTGAAGACCTCAGAGGAAGCCATAATGCCAGGGAACATCCACGCACAAAGGAGTAGTATTAGAGAACCATAAGGGGAGGAAGCAAATGGGAGGATGAGTGAACTTATCATCTCAAGAACCTTGGAGGCATTACAAGAAGCCATGTTGCCACCTCGACATGCAATGTCATGGGCGGTGAAGAGCATGGGGAATTAGGAGCTTACCAGTAGTCTTAGGGGGTTTATGCATTTTAGGTTAAGCTTAGGGAGTTAGATAGTTTTAGGTTAAGCAAGGGGATGGCATTGATCACTAGAGGCCCCAGAAATGCTTGTCACTTACTAGGAGATTCTACTGCTGCAATAGCATCCTAATAATCATGCCAAACTTATTATTGGTAGATTATTTTGGGAGTTCTATATATATATATACAAAAAGTGTAGTCAATTACAATTAAGTACCCCAACATATAAATAAATTAAATTAGAAAACCATGTCATCACTTATATTAAAGGAGATGGGATATTAAGTACAGTAAGTGCATACAATAAAATTATAAAAAAGGGAACAACACAAGTAGATATGGTTGTCATGAACTTAGTTAAAATGATAACAAAAGACTGATAGGTTATACAAATGATGACAAAAGCCTAAGCAAAGGGGGAATCCTTAACAAGCAGGCTTGCCATGAAATACTCGTACAAAAAAGGGGAGATTTTATATTACCATGCCTCATACCTATACGACCATCATGTGAGAGGTTTTAGGACATGGGAGGTAAGTGCATAGAGGATGGCATGAATGTGTGTTGGGGGGGGGGGGGAATCCTAGGACAATTTGTGAGGGCATCATGAGTGTGCATGTATAAGACATGGGAAGTGTGTGTGTGTGTGTGTGTGTGTGTGTGTGTGTAATCATGATATGGGACATGCACAAAAAATACATGCTTACCACACACAAAACATGAGTGGTGCATTCAAAAAGAAATATTGCATCACATATCACATGTCAAAATAAGAATAGCTAAACTTTATCCAAGATACCTAAGTTCTAAGTCATGGTGCTCTTAGTCCCTTGCCTTGTGACTACTATATGGACCAATCACCAATCCCTCTGGGCCCTCAACAATTTGTAACAAATTTCAAATAAAATTTATATGTACGATAAGGATTTATCAACAATATGTGGTAAAAGAAGAGATTTTAGAAATCTACTCATGAGAGGATATGAAAAGAAGTTAAAGAGAGGATAGAATATAAAATTGTAACTAAAAGTGGAAAATAACGTAAATCGATAGGTAGGTTTACTGTGGTGGAAAGTGATGTTTGCCACATGGAACTTAATTCTTGTTAGAGTCATGTCTACTACTATAGCTATACAAATTGAACGTCCATTATTAGTGTCTAAAACCTAATCAATCAACTGTTATGCATAATATATGGATTGAGTACTTGCACTATTCATGACACATTCGTAACAATCTCGTAACAATAGGATATTTATTTTAAGAAAAAGTGTGTTCTATATATGTTATCAAAAGGATATCACAATATGACTTCTACTTTACACTTGGATCTTCTAGCAAGTATCTGAAGCATATATACATCATACAAAACTAGGAAAGAATATTGCTCTCTAGAAGGTGTCTTCCTTATAATCTTGCATAAATAGTCAAGGAGATAACTACCCAAAAAATAAAAACCTATCATCTCCATTAGAAAAAAGCAAAAAATTGGGATGCAACAAAGCTAGGAGCTTCAATGTCCATGGTACCAATAGTAACACCTATTGCTCCAACATCATGTTCTAGGCCATCACCATCTAGCAATAGCATTGTCAAATATAGTAGTGTGTGGGTGTGGATGCACACTAGGCTGTATGTAAAAACTAGTCTTTTTGGCAAAAAAATGGCCGAGTTCTAAGAAAACATATAGTACTACATAGTATAGTAGTATTGCTTGTGATTCAAAATCCTTCCCTACACATCGAGTATTCTGTGATCTCCAATCATATGTTCCCCCACACTACAAGAATTTTTTATTTCACTCTCCTCCTCCAGTAGCGCTCTCTCTCTCTCTCTCTACACAGTCTCTCTTGTAATCTCAAAGGCTCCTCTCTCTCTCTCTCTCTCTCTCTCTCTCTCTCTCTCTCTCTCTCTCTCTCTCACATTGTCTCACAGGCTTCTAGTCCCTCTCTCATTATCTTGGATAGGTTCTCCCTCATTCCATGCCGCTCTCCCTTTCTTATCTCTCTCTCTCTTTCACACACAGATCAATGACACTAGTCCTTGTTGTTTAATGTGGTCAAAAAGTAGAGTCAGAAGAGTCAACAGATCATTGGTGTCCCATTCATTAAGTCAAGATTAGCCTCTAAATTCCTCATTTGTGTTTAGGATAGATCATTAAGGATTACATTCACGTTTTCACATTTGCGTTAATGGGTTATTAGCGTTCGTTAATTACTCTTCAAAGTAGCATGAGAACAATGTGATCACGTGTTTATCGGAAAAAATCACTGGGAAATCAGGTAAAACTATTGCCGGTAGTACTTATATAACCGACAGTAGTAATAACATTACTTGTGGTAGTAATAGCATTACCGACAGTAATGTTCATTATCCCAATGGTATAAATATCGGTGGTAATATACACCATCTGGATAATGAACATTACCAACTGGTAATGTTATTACTACCACCCGTAGTATCTTATGTATTGGCGGTGCTATGGGTTGCAGATTCCCAATTTCCCATGCAGCCCGATGCTATATATTGGTGGAAATGGTGATAGAGGCTCGCCATTTGATCCGATTGTGGTTCATATCCCGATAAACCCTTTGGTAAGTTGGGAAAAAAAGTGAACCACGATTTGGATGTGAATAGTTATAAGGCTAAGTCACGGGGGAGAGTGAGTCAGCATTCATTATACTTGTGGGTGTGGTTTGCTCCTCCGATTCCTTGCATCTTGGGGAAATTGTAGACCACGAACACAAGGGCTAGTGGATGCGAGTGTTTGTTGTGTGTTCTTGAGGGTGGGCTATACTCTGACTCCTTGCGTTTTGGGGAATTCCACTAGATCGTAAATGAATTCCATGATCATATAGTACAATTTATTTTGTCTTTGAAACATTGAAACCTACTTATTGTTTTAGGATTGCTAGTTTGAAAATTTGGATGGAATGTACATGTGAGTTCAATAAGCTATAATTGCAACCTACTTTATGCTATAAATTTCAATTAATTATTACTTTATTAATTCATAATTGCAACCATGTAAACTTGAAAGAACATATAACTTAAAACAAAGACATATATTTCCATCATAGAGAATGTGTACATGTATTCCCATCATAAAGAGAATGTAGAACTTCATTCAATGTCATGGTCATGGATACAACTGTCGTAAGCCCAACACCATGTACAATGCGATTGGTATTGCGCTTTACAAAGTGGACACATTGATCTAGTCAGCAAGTAATCTACTAGACAATAAAGATGAAATTTGTGGCTGCAAGGCAGAGAATAATAGCCAGTATGATTATCAAACAAACACTAGCATATTGGGCACAAACAATTGTCTAGGTTATTGGAGGGAAGGGGTTGCATGGCATATGGTTGAGAAGATGGATGCCGACAAACAGCTAATCGCGCACGCTCGCATCTCCGATCAGTGTTGCACGTGCATCATGGGCCTCTTGCTGCAACCGTGTGTTGAGGTCCTCCAGGCTCTTCAATTGGGCACACAAAGTTATAATCTCATTCTGCAGCTCTGGCTTGGTTCACGGTCTTTGAGTTTCTAAATGTTGGACCTGCTCAAACTGGGCTACATTCTCTTCATGGAGCTATGCCACTTGTTGCTCCAATGGTCCACGTGCACCCTCCAATGCCCTGGACAATTGTGACTAGGTGATTGTCACTTCTGTATGACCACGTGCACGCTTGTTCTTATAAGAGGCGAATTCCACTTGTATACCCATAATGAAGTGCGCGTACAAGAATTTCGCAAAGTACATCACCACTTCATTATGGTGTGGCACCTTTCCATATACCTCAATGTATATTTGCATGGCATTTTGCCAAATCCATTCATCTTGGCAATTGGCTATCTTCCATCTCCCGTGTTGGTCCAAAGCTTGGGTTGGGGTGCTTCCATCTCTCTCTGTTGTTCTTCTACGTCTCCTCGCCTAAGGCTGCCTCTTCATCGGCCTCTAAGGGCCAGATTGCCAAAAGCTCTTCTTTGAAGACTAGCTTGTTCACTTCTTTCCATTGCATGCCTGCAAAACCAACGTCCATGGTGTTGATTGTTAGTTCTTCGTAGATACTTATTGACAATATCTTCAAACCAAAATTGAATTATTAAACATACAGACCTCTAGGCTGAGCGTACACGGATGTATATGAAATAGTGTCAGTTGGGCACTACGCTAGCAACTTTGCATAGCCACTCGAGCTGTAAGCATTGATGCTCAGCATGTCGAGCCTCCTCTTCAGACTCCTCTTGCATCAATGGATGCTTTCCTGCTCTTCTGGATCCTTCCTCCTCCGTGTGCAGAGGAGGAGTATCCTCTCCTTGTGACATTTTTGGAAAGTGTAGTTTCGGATAGTGTAGTACAAATGAATGCTTAGACTGCAACAGTATTTAAAGTCTTCATCATGCATCAAATTCAACATTTATGAGTTCAAGATGTGTGAGGTAGGACACAAGATGCAAATGTCACGTGTAATATGCTCGATGAAAGATGAAGATGTTACATCTGCTATGCAAAATGTACATGTTGCAATCTTGATAAATGCTTTCAAATGTTGCAATCTTTCCACAATATAAATGGCATCTTTTCAAATTATAAATGCTTTCAAGCTCAATAATTTTGTTTTTGAACAATAACTTTACGATAGACACACGGTGTCTCAAAAAGATTACAAGGCAAAAATTGTGGCTTATGTTGAAGCCTAAGGGCGAAATTCATCTCTTCCATAGGCCTCAAAGCCAATTCTCCCTCACATTCTACTCTCTTTAAGATATCACTAGTCTTTGCAGGTGGCTTTCTCTAATTGGCAATGTGATGCATCATTTGTTCATGCGCATGACGCTTAATAGCATTAATAACATGAGGGAGGCATTTTTTTATCATTCTCAAGATAACCCCAGGCATCTTCAAAAAATGTAATCATCCTAACAATGATCCATCCCAATGCAAAAGTCTTTGCATGGCATGTATAGCTACCTCTTAAGGCTACTTCTTGTAGCTCGGGTGCACGCCACTTTTTCCACCCATGCTCTTCCTCTTTCCTGCGAACTCTCTCAGCAAAGTCGGTATCTGTCGCCAAGGACTGCTTCTTTAGATGCTTGAATGCTTTCATGGCCATCCCCCAGTCTATGATGACTACTTGCCATCTAGACTTTCCAATAAGATGTTGCTTGGGTGCAGGTCTGTGTGCATCCTCCTTCGTGCGTGCAACCTTGCCAAACCATCCACAAGTGCATGGATGATATGGAGGATATTCTCATGAAAGACATTGATTCGAGCAATCTCTTCGTTCTCCAATGTAGCTTGGACTTCCCCACTTGTTGTGGCCATTAGGTATGCTCCTCCTCTTAGAACATGGTGGAAGTAGCGTGTGAACCTGCCCTGGTCCATTGGCAGAATTTGAAGGAACTGCAACAAGCTACCACCATCAAAGTATGGCGTGATGGTCCACAGTGGCTCTTCTCGGGTTACTATGATCACACGTACAAGGACAGGGTGTAGAATTTTCATGAGTTGTTGTCTCCTTGCTTCTCATGTATGCATCCCAATATTGCCCTTGTACTTCTTTCCGACATATTCCAAGTGATATGGCAACCCTGCAGCTCCTACCAACCACACTTTAAATATAGTGCCAGAGGATCCTGAGCCGATATTTTCGCCAACTTGGATCTCCCTCTCTGTGACATAGGCCAAGATTGACACTTTGTCTATGTTACTACGTAGCCACGTGTTATGCCCTTTGAACCTCATCACCTCTCAATGGTTGAGAGAGTATAGAGGCCGGCTGCTCTTCACCTGCAGTAGCTAGGGACGTAGCTCGCCCATAAGCTACTATAGCCTTCTTTTCCAAACTCTTACCCACTATGACACGGCGATCTGATGCAACGACCTTACTCTTGTGCTTGGCCCATACACTTGTCCATTGTGTTAATTTGAATACATCAACCTTTTGTGCAAGAGTAGGGTCTGCATTGCATGCTTCATTGAAGCGGGTCTCTGCATTCCCAATAAAGTTATCAACCCAAAGCATGGCATCTGTCTCCCATTGCACCTGGCTCGCAAGGTCATCATGACCTTCAGACTACAAACTGGTCTTAGCATCATCAAGAATCCTCCCCTTCATAGTGCTAACTCCCTCTAAACTAGACAAGGTTGATTCCATCTCACTCTCCTCCATGTTGCACACCCTAATAAAAAAGGCATCCCAAATGCTTCTCATCACTCTCTTGCGCTCGCCTTTACTTAGCTCTTCCCCTACTTTTCTCTTAGTGCCGGCAGTTGAGGCCATGCTTGCGATTAGATCTTACTCTGTGTGTGTGTAGAAAGCTTTCTCGCTTGACAGTAGCAAATAGCTGCAGTTGCCACACAATAGTGAGCAAGTAGGCATCTGACAATAACTCCTACCCTATGCATTCTTAATTTTTTTAATTACATGAAATGCAAATGAGTTATCATGCTACATTCATTAATGTAAAAGTTTGAAGATTAATAACTTTTAATGCAACAAACAATTCTTTCAATGCACGCGTGCAACAAATGATTCTTTCAATGCATGCATGCAACAAATGCAAGGCAATTTCTTAAAAAATTTGACAACCCCCCCCTCGTTTATGTGGAGGTCCAAGGAAACCTAGTTCTAGGTCGTGGTTCCAACTAGTCCCCCATCCAATTCAGGATGCCGGACCAAGAACCACTTCTTGGACTAGGTCCCTCGGTGTGCTGGTCAGAGGGGTGGAGGTGATATGAGGTGTGGCGATGGCAGTGGGAGCAGTGGAGGTGGAGTGTCGAGGGGTGGATTGAGGGCAAGAGTCCATAGCAGGACTAGCAATGGGAAAAGTGGCAGGTTGTGTCTCAAGAGCCTCTGTAACATCTTTCTTGGAGTCCCCGCAACATCCCCGACTCTGTGCTATCTCATCTACATCTCTATGGGAGACACCGTAACATCCCCAACTCTTCTTATGACTTCAACTCCCTGTAGCAGTAGCTGATGATGCCACACTAGGGAGTGGCGACCTCTCTCCACTAAGGCGAGGAAGCCTGCCATACAAAGAGACTGGAGAGGCATGAGATGAGGTCATGTGAGATTGAAGAGCTTGATTTGATGTCCCTAACAAGATAGGACTCATACTACCAACAATCTCATCTGGGCTCATCTCGAAGATGCGTGTCAAATGGCTCGACTCTACTGCTGAAGGCTGGAGTTGAAGACATAGCTATTATAATGGAAAGACACAAACAAACAAAAAAGCAAACTAAATTAACAAAAAACCCTAAAAGATAAAAGGGGGATATGTAATATACATACAGACGGGAAAAGAGACAGGGAAACAGAAGGGAAAGAGGAGAAAAGGAGAAAGTGAAAGGAAAAGAGGAGAAAGAGTCAAAAAAGAGGAGAAAGAGTGGGGGAAAGAGAGGCGGAAAAGAGGAGAAATTGAGGGGAAAAGATAGGGGGAAAGAGAGGAGAAAAGATAGAAAAGAGAGGCGGAAAAGAGGAGAAATAGAGGGGAAAAGATAGGGGGAAAGAGAGGAGAAAAGATAGAAAAGAGAGGGGAAAAGAGCAAAAAGAGACAGTAAAGAGAGGGGAGAAAGGAGAAAAGGGAGAAGAAGAGAAGGGGAAAAGAGAGGAAAAATAGAGGGGAAAAGAGAGGCAGAAAAGAGGATAAAAGAGAGGGCAAAAGACGTGGAAAGAGGGCAAAAGAGAGGCAAAAAAGAGGTGGAAAAGAGGCGGAAAAGAGGAGAAAGAGAAGGGAAAAAGAGGAGAAAAGAGACAAAAGAGAGAGGGGAAAGGAGGTGGATAAGAGGAGAAAGCGGTGGGAAAGAGCAGAAATAGAGAGTAAAAGAGAGGGAAAGCTAGAGGAGAAAAGAGAGAGGGGAAAAGAGAGGGAAAAGAGGAGAAAGAGGCAAAAAAGAGGAGAAAGAGAGGGGGAAAGAGAGAAAAGAGAGGAGATAAGAGAGGGTAAAGAGGACGGAAAAGAGAAGAAAGAGAGGGAAAAGAGAGGTGCAAAAGAGGAGTAAGAGAAGGTAAAAGAGAGGGGAGAAGAGAGAGGGAAAAAGAGAGGAAAAAGAGGACAAAGATGAGGAAAAGAGGAGAAAGAGAGGGGAAAGAGGGGGGAAAGAGACAAAAGAGAGGAGAAAAGAGAGATAAGAGAGGGGGAACGAGAGGAAAAAGAGAGGTGGGAAAGAGGAGAAAGAGGAGAAAGAGAAGGTAAAAGAGAGGGGGAAGAGAGAAGAAAAGAGAGAAAAGAGAGAGGAAAAATAGAGGGTAAAAGATAGGAAAGAAGAGGAGAATAGAGAGAGGGGGAAAGAGAGGCAGAAAAGAGGAGAAAGAAGAGGGGGTAAGAGGAGAAAGAGGAGGAGAAAAAGAGGGGAAAAGAGAGGAGAAAAGAGAAACAAGTTGAATGACTTTTGTCATTAAATGGCCTGCCCTATGGGTGAAATGTTAAGTTGGTAGCACACCAATAGTTGAGAGAGGAAAAGTAGGGAGTGAAATAGTAAGCTTGAACGTGGAGGTGAAGATCACGTGGAAATCGGGGGAGTTGGTAAAAAAAACATTGGAAATTATTTTCGCTTCTCAAGCTGGGCCGCCATCAATTAGGCTTCCCTGTGAGACATGGTAGGCCAAAAAGAGAGAGGGGAAAAGAGGTAAAAAAGGGGAGAAAGAGAGTATAAAAGATATGGGAAAAGAGAGAGGGGTAAGGAGTGGGGAAATAGGAGAAAGAGGTGGAAAAGAGGAGAAAGAGGAGGGCAAAGAGAGAGGAAAAGGGGGGGAGAGAAAGGAGAGAGGGGAACGAGGGGGTAAAAGAGAGGGAAAAAGAGGAGAAAAGAGAGGGTAGAAAAGAGAGAGGGGAAAAGAGAGAAAAGAGAGGAGAAAAGACAAGAGAGGTGAAAAGAGAGGAAAAAGAGGGGGGGAAAGAGAGAGAAGAGTGGGTAAAGGAGAGGGGAACGAGAGAGAAGAGAAGAGGAGAGGGAAATGCTACAACCATCTCATTTGCTAATGCTTAAGGCATTACAGATGGATAATATAAAACACAACATGAACGAAAAGAGAGGGAGAGAAGAGGCTGTTCTTGCCTATAGCTTGGATTGCTGCATAAAGGAGAGATTAGGTTCCATGTGGGTGCTTACACAAGAAGAAAGAAACACACCACTTTTCCTAAGAAGCAAACTATGGAGAAGCAAAGGAGAAAGCAAAGCAAAGACACATGTTTCTAAGAAATCATTCATGAATACCAAAAATGATAGTATATCATGGTTAGAGGCTTAGCAAAGAGACAAAAAACAAAAGGTAACACCTAGAATATAAAGCAGGATGAAAGAAATACTTACCTTAAAGGGACTTGGAGAAGAAGTTCGTAAGTGGAGAGCAAACAAAATGGAGAGGGAGCTTGATGTAGGGTGAGCAAGATGGAGAGGGAGCTTTGGGTAAAGAGAGCAACGAGGAAGGAGGGTGCACAAGGGAAGCATCAGAAGGATGGAGAGGCAATACAAAATGAGGCGTTTTTTCCAAAATGAGGCAGTGAAATCGATTTGGGTTTTGTTAAGTTCTCAGATCAGGGAAGACAAAATTAAGTGATCAAACTTCGGCAATGTTACATTTTCCATAACCCCTTCCAAGATGGGGGATGCTCTCTACAATGCAGGAATGCTCTATAAGAAGAAGCATGCTTATCACCACATGGTCCCTAGGCATAGCACCCATCCCGAAAAGTGGAGGGAAAGGCACTCAAAAATTTGGAGTAGGACCCACGTTGCGGGCAATGGCATTTCTGAGTGCTCAGTAGTGAGCTCTTCTCACTCTTACTTGAAAACTCCATTGTTAGTAAGTGGACTCGCAGTTGCAAACCTCTCTATTGTCAATGATCGACTGGACTGAGATGAGCTGCGAATAGTAGAAACAAATTAATGTCAATGAGCCTCGAGATGTCAGGGCAGCAAGACGAAACTTTCGTCTTCAACAAAGCATACAAATGCTCAATTCTGGCACATGAGATTGTAGAGCGACGATTGGGAACATAGGCATTTTATGGCATTTTTGCCTAGCAAGAGTTGAGGGAAGAAATGGCTTCTAAGAGAAGGTTCCTGTTGGCCGCTAGGCAATGCTTAGGGAGCATTGTTGGGCATTTTTGAGCGATCGTCCCCACAAGCTCCTCCTCGCCCATTTCTGACAAGAAACCTTGCACCAAGCCCACATTGACAAAAAACTACGCAATAGGAAATCTTGGGACGCAATGGCCCTGAAATGCTCGCTAAGAGACTCATATTTTCCGTCTCCAACAAGGCGGTTGAATGCCACAATGAGCCCCTTTTTGTGCGAGATGGTTTGGCATCGTGAAAAAATGCTACTTTTTTGCATTTCAACTCACCCCTTGGGTACATGCAACACTTTTGGCAAAGTTCTAGCAAGGAAATGCCGAGCTAGTACATGAGGCCCACCAATGGAAGGCATCTACGACCTATTCTATTATTTAATTTGTTGGCATTCTCGTCCTTAGCAAGGCGGACAAGGAGCACTCATCAAAATCTAAGCATAATTACGTGTTGCGTGGATTACCAGCCAGTTAGTGTTTCAGCCTGAGGCGCTTTCTGAGCCCAGTTGTATTTTCTGGACTCGACCAAATCTCACAACTAGTGTTCCTTGATTGATGAGGCAACGTAAGTACAAGTGAAAGGTTAAGAAATTTAGATTACCTTGCTATTTACTTACGTATTGGTTGCTCAGAAGGTCTCTGTGTTTCGGAGGAAGAAAAACCAAAACAGAACCTTTGCTTCCGTGTTTCTCAAAAGGTGACTCTGAGAAGAAGGGGGAGCTGCTCCACTCCCTCAAGAAAACATTCCCTGGTAGAGGTTGCTTGTGAAGACTCTTGCATAGTCCCCTAAATGGCTCCCAAACCAAAGCGTGTACTGTGTGCGTCCAGATATTGTGTTGGTGCGAGTATAGAGCACATGTTGGTGCGAGTATAGAGCACAGGTATCGTTGCAATCGCCATGTAACTCTACTTATCACAATGTAAGTTTGTTGGCTGTGCTTCGACTGCTCCCATGTCTCCCAAAATCCTCCTCAACACAAGAAGCAAAGCAAGCTACTTTTGTACTTAGCCTCGGTACAAGAAAGAGCAATGGTAGGCTGCTTCTTCTAGTTCATGAGATAACCTCTTTTGGTTTTTTGGAGAGGACACCTCCTCCTCTAATTGATGAGGCTGCTCTGCTAACACCACATCTTGGCTCAACAGGACCTTCCTTTTTGTAGGATCATAGAGACGGTAACGCTTTGACTCCTGACTGTATCCTAGGAAGATAACACATGATCCCACTTGGTTCTTGATGCATCTGGCACATGCACCTATCAATCACTTCCAAAAGTTTTGAAATGTGCAGCTGAAGGTTTCTTACTAGAGTAAGCTTGCTTGCTGATGGGTCATTGTGAGTCTTCTAAAGAAGTATCAAGGACTAGAACCCACAAACCAATTCAAGAAGAGCCACTTAAGGTGGAAGAAATGCAGGAGATACTCCAACCAGAATAAATTGTATATCATAGAGAGAAGAAAGGACCAAGAGGCAAGGTTATCCGTAGATACCTTGTCAAGTCTAAGAATTATTCGGCATTTGATGCCAAGTGGGTAGATGAGGAATTCTTCTCAGAGTATCCTCAAGTTTTACAGTTGTATCAAGAAGCTTTTCAGTTAAGGACAACTCTTTAGAAGCCGAGGAGATGTCACCATTTGGGACTTTCCTAAGAAAATAAAGAGTAATCTTTATTAGAATTGACTTCAGTCAAAGAATGGTAAAGTTGTTTAACCATGAATAAGTTTATTGTTTTACTTTTGCATTGGTAAAAAGAGAGCTATGGGGACGCCCACAAGGGACTAGAAATAGTCCAAGAACTAGGAATGCATGCATTTTGCTAACCTCTAATGGGTTAAAGTGTTGGAATTTGTTTGTGCAATGTGTAGGATCCAAGAGAGTGCAAAAAGGACCCAAGATTGGGGAGAAAAGCACAAAAAGCAAGTCCCACAAGGCTCTTGAGCAAGGACAAGGGGACACCTTTTTAAAAGAGAGCCCACAAGACTAAAAAGGCACCAAAAGCCTCCAAGTAAGGAACAAAAGCCTGAAATCTTAGCTTTTATGAGAAAGTAGCTTCTAGAAAGTAGGCCCTAGCTTTTTGCTAGGCCTAGTCTATAAAAGAAAGGCCTCTGGCCTCCCAGATGTATTCAGAATTGTACTCAGCTCTATGCTCTTTCAAGAGCCAATTATACAATGATTATTCTATTGCAATAAAGACCTTCAAAAGGGGGGGGGGGGGGGTCCAACCCTTATTTATCGGCCCTAGAGCTGTGTTTTTCTCCTTAACCTTCTCTCCCAACACTCTATCTAATTGGCGATTCATCTTCCCTAACTTCAGCACGTATCTCGCGAAGTGTACGGATTTTTCCAGAGCCTAGTTACACTTTTCTACTTCAGACAACTATAGTAGAAAGATTTTGATATATTTCTTGAAGACGAAGGACAAGGCCTAAAAGCATGGCATGTAATGGTGAGAAAAAATCAGGCAAGAAGTGATATCGGATCAAGGAGGAGGTTCATCTCGAATGAATTTTCAAGTTACTACATGAGGCACTGAATCAAGCGGTAGAAGCCTCCTCCCCATACACCACAACAAAATAGAATAGTACAACGCAAAAATCGTGTCATCTATGAATCGAAGGAAAGGATCTCCCAAATACTTTTTGGGCCGAAGCATGTACGACCGCAATGTACATCCTCAACTGAAGCTACACCAAAGTGGTGAAGGGGGAACAGCATTGTGAATCTTCCAAGTCTCGGGCAGCTCTAATCGAAAAGCGACTTCATCTATGGCCTCACTAACTCTGAATTGTCTATAATACCTAGGAGACAACTTTGGGTATACTTTCTCTTTTCCTTTCATCTTTTTTGAGTCTTGCTTTTTCAAAATTTAGTAAGACCTAGTCTCCTTCTTTGAGATTTATCTCCCTCCGGTGCTCGTCTGTTGCCTTCTTTTGCTTTTGTTGAGATCTTTCAATTGTTGTCCATATTGGAGAGAAAGCTATATCGAAGTCTCGGACATACTGGTCGGTTGCAAATATCTCGTCCTTTGTTTTGATTGGCGGTAGTATTACCTTTCCATAAATAACTTTGAATGGGGCTTTTCTTGTGGAGCTATGAACAATGTTATTGTATGCAAATTCCACAATAGGAAGATACTTTTCCCATTCGACCTTCTGCTTGGATGCATAACACTTGAGAAGATCCAATACCGTGGAATCGGCATTTTGACCTTGTCCATTTGACTGAGGATGAACAGAAAATGAAAAGTCCAACTTCATATCCATATTATCAAATAATACTCTCCAGAATAAACTAGTCATCGTGGGGTCTCGATTACTAACAATCGACTTAGGCATCCCGTAGTGCTTGAAAATCTATGCCAAAAACAATCTGGCCATGTGGTCTGCCTTAATAGTTTTTTCTTACTGGAATAAAATGGGCCTGCTTGCTAAACCTATCAATGATGTTCAATATCCCATCATTCCCGTATCTGGATCTAGGAAGATCAAAGATGAAATCCATGCCAATGCCCTTGTGTTATGGGCAGCGGCAAGAGAAGTTCTGGGGTCTTGTGCCTCTCATACTTTACCTTTTGGCACGTACAGCATTCAGTTACAAACTTGTGAATGTCTTTCTGCATCCCTGGCCAAAAGAAATATCTCTCAATGGCCTGTGTAGTAGACAGAATACCTTGATGCCCTACATAAGGAGGAGCATGACATTTTGTCATGTGCATGGTGTACCTAGGGTTGGATAGCAGGTGAACGTGGGTTATGGGATAGCATAGGGCTGGATGGCTATTTTTAGCCGAGATTGCTATATATAGAGATTGATTCATATATAGTGCTTGCTTTATATGGAGGGAGCTATTCATAGCATTGTGCTATCTATAGCGGGTTTCCTTCTATGTAGAGGGAGCTCCAGTGCTATTGTGTAGTTCAATGGAGCGCTCCTCAACTGATGGATGGGGCTTGGACCCAGGACGGGACTCTGGTCATCTAGATGGCGGATCATAGGTGGTGTATCGAAGGTCCTCTGGATGGGCTCAGGTGGTATGGGACGCCTGGGTTAGATATGGGCGTATGGATTAGTCGAGCTATAGCCCACGTGCTCAGGGGTGGTCGGGAGGATCGATGCGCCTGCACTATGATTCTGGTTGGATTGAGGACAAGATTCTAGGTCAGTGATAGGGTCAGATCTTGCAGGGTCATGTCATATGAGCCATCCTATCACAATTGAATTCAACGCGAGGTATGCAGAAAAGATGTCTTCCAGGTACGTTTTTTGAGATTGCTCTTGCAAATCTGAATTTCCGCTCATGTATGGGCTGAATCGTTGGCTGATGATGCGCGCTCATGATTGTGAGAGTTGTGGAAGAAATAGACGTCCATAGATTGTGTGCTCTCTCTCGGTTGCTACATGCTTGGAAACCGAGATTCCTTGAGAAGGGTAGGCGATGAGAAGACTTGATGTTTCAGCAAGAGGTGTGAGTGTGTGTTGTATTTGACCTATAACTTCCCACGCTTGGGTTGTTGATGTGATTGGATGTGTGGGGAAGAGTGGGCTGGTTAGGGAAAGAAGTCGCTCTAGGTCCCGAAGGAAGTGTTTCCAAAGTCCTGCATCGCACCAGGAGCGTCATACTTCAAGAAAAAGAGGGAGGAGCTCGAAGCCTCACGGGAGACGAAGCCGAAAGCTTGGAAGGAGATCTCCCAGTTCAAGCCCATCTTCTTCTAGTTCTTCTTTTTCTTCTTCTTCTTCATCCTCTTCCTCATCTTCTTCTATATCCCGAGGACGCTCTCGTCATAAGCGCAGAAGAAGGAGATCCAGATCCCGAAGCAGAGACTTCAAGGAAGGTGGTAAGTCGGGAGAAAGACAAAGGACAGCTTTTAATGCTCTCAAAGAAAAAGTAACGACCGAGCGTATTCTCATTGTTCCAGATTTACAAAAACCATTTGATGTGGACTATGATGCATGTGGAGAGTGTGTGGGAGCTGCCCTCCATCAAGAAGGTCGGGTTGTAGCTTATGAAAGTAGGAGGCTGCATGATGCCGAGATGCTTTTGGGTGTTTATGAGAAAGAGATGCTAGCAGTTATTCATGCTTTAAATATTTGGAAGCATTATCTTCTTGGAGCTGACTTTACGGTCAAGACCGACCACCAGAGTCTCAAATATTTCTTGACTCAGACCAAGATCTTTGAAAAGCAGATGAAGTGGGAAAATTTTCTGTCCATGTTTCATTTTCAGATTGTTATACTCCAGGAGCTCGGAATATGGTTGCGGATGCTTTATCTAGAAGGCCTAAAGTAATAATGTCACCATAGAATATCACTAGGCCTTGGAGGCCATGAAAGAGCTTTATTTACAGGATCCAAATTTCAAACAGACCACGAGAAATATTTAACAGGGGGTATCATGCAGCTAGTATACACAGAACGACGGATTTCTCATGAAAGATGATCATCTTTGTGTGACCCACGACATGCGAGCCAAAGTTTTGGAAGAATGTGACACGACCCCACAGGATCTGACCCTATCACTGACCTAGAATCTGGTCCTCAATCCAACCAAAATCATAGCGCAGGTGCCTTGATCCTCCTGACCACCCCTGAGCACGTGGGCTACATCTTGACTCATCCATAGGCCCGTATCTAACCCAAGCGTCCCATACCACCTGAGCCCGTCTAGAGGACCTTCGATACACCACCTATGATCCGCCATGTAGATGTTTAGAGTCGCGGCCTGGGTCCAAGCCCCATCCATCAGTTGAGGAGCGCTCAACTGAACTACACAATAGCACTGGCCCTCCCTCTATATAGAAGGAAACCCGCTATAGATAGCACAATGCTATGAATAGCTCCCTCCATATAAAGCGAGCACTATATATGAATCAATCTCTATATATAGCAATCTCAACCAAAAATAGCCATCCAGCCCTATGCTATCTCGTAACCCGTGTTCACTTGCTATCCAACCCTAGGTACACCATGCACATGACATACTCCCGTTTCTCTAAGAACTCACTCCTGAGTTCACTAGAAAGCCCGAAAACTCTATGTGAAGATGAGTCAATGCCAATAACTATACTTTGACTATCAGTTTGAGTGTGCTATACTTTCCATGAGATTCCAATCAAAGAGAATCTAAGGTCAAAGCCACAATCTTTGATAACCAACCCAAGAAAAGTAAATCTCTCAATCTAAACAAGGTTACGTATCGTCAGTATTCTCCTTGAGAAATCAAGTAACGCACGAATCCACAGAATTAGTACCATTGACATATCCGTACATAAGCATGGTAAAACGCATACCTGAAGGTAAATGATTCTATCAACCTTATCTTTTGAGTTGTAACTGGGAATTCGCGAAAAAAAAAAATCATCGTGCTGAATACCCTTGAACTCAAAATCTTAGGTTGAGATCGAGGAATCATTGTTCAAACAACCCCCATCAATTGAGCCCCTCGAGGTCAATTCCTTGGTTGCAATTTCTATCAATCCCAATTTCTTGAATTACTTAGTATTCAGAAAATTTCTTAACGGAATACCCTTGTAATTCAAATTCTTGGGTTGAAATACATGACAGACTTTCCATCGCAGAACAATTAGGTATCCGTTCATAACTCATGATGGAAGAATCTTCATGGAAGTATCAATGGGCAAAATTCTGACCAAACATATGGTCCCCTGATCTATCCTTGGAATGCCCCTACATGAGGATAATCAGTAAAAACTCAGTTGGCTATATCCAGTCAATTGTATTGTTCTAGACATGTATATAGTCAACCATCATAGAAATAACATCCTATGTGATCCAAAGAGTACGGAAATAGACAATCCGAGATCTCACAAAACAAGATCCACTATCGGATATCCTGTATAAACTTGTGCACAATAAACCGCTCCTATCACAGGATCATCCACTTCTTAGGATCTCTTATCTAGGAACACCAAGTTCCAAACAAGGCACTGACAGACCATCATCAGAAGAGATGTGGTAACCCTCCTTGAGATTGAGTCTAGACTATGGAGCTCCAGGGTTGAACCCAAAAAATACATGGCTTCTCTCAGGGTAAAGAATCTTAGTCAGCCCTCGTAAAAAATCTAATCAAGTTGCTCCCAATTCAATTCAGCCTACTTGTACTTCACCCTAGAGGTCCTTGGGTATGGTTTCACGCTGGATTGTACCACCACATCAGAGAATCTTAAATGTAACATACCTTAGTGTCCCATTCCACCAAAGTACACTGCAAATAAAAAACTTAGTGGACAATATGAGTGAAACAGGGTAGCCAATCCCTCTTCACTCAGACCATCTGAGATTGAGTCAGGGTGGCAAATTCGTTCTCAATCCTTTTCTTAACGTGATTATATCATCCCCTTGTGTTACAATACCCCAACTAATAGGTCAAAGAAGAAAACAAGTAGGTAGCATCCCTAACAACTCTTGAATCCTGACTATCCATGACCTCGGGCTAAAAGAGTGAGAATCAAAACTTTCGACATGATTCAAAGAAGGTATCCAACAAGACTCATCCTAGTCTAATCAATAAGAACCTTCATATGTCCAAAGTTCAAACGGTAACTCAAAGAAACGTCATAACTCACAATCACACCTGATGTAAATGGAGAGAGAGCAGGAAGCCAGAGAGAGTGAGAGCTGAACGTCGAATATGCAATAGAAGAGAGTAAAAACAATACAAAGGGGGGATAAGGTTTTGTCTAAGTGACAAACCTTATCCTTCACTAACCGTAGTTAGTGAACTAACTGTGGTTAGGGGGAAAATCTTCTAAATGAGGGAAAAGTGCCCCTAACCCACTTATTGTCATTACATTGGTCACTGCCTAGAATTTATCAATAATTCTAACACCCCCTTGTAGTGCCAATGTCATGTACAAGGAAATGATCAATCATCAAAAGGAGATAAGTTCAGGGCACTGCGAAATGCCTCAAACTTCTCATGTGGAAGTGCTTTGGTGAAGATGTCTGCAACATTGTTTTGTCTCTTCCTCCACCAATTCTCCTGCCCACACACAGTTAGATGCATTCTCCATACACACCTGCACCACATTTTCAGCCCCAACATCAAGAATGGCATCTTTCAGTATCCCAAAGATGTACTCCCCTGACTCATACTGCCCACTTGTGTCCACGGACTACAAGAAGGCTGAATCTAATATGCATGAGACCATGATATTGATTATAGGCTGGCGCCGAGTGTCAGACCAGCCATCACAAGTTATGCTGCAGCCATATTTTTTCCACTTATCCCGGAATTGTAGCATCTCTTGATCTATGCATACTGCTTCATTAGTTAGCTCCGTTGTGCACAAAACATTGTGGGATGGAGGCTTGAAGGTAGGCCCAACTTGGCCAATGGCACGAACCATCTCCAAAAAATAAGGACCCCTCACCTTCCAATGAGGAATATCCACTGCAAAGAAGAAACAACGGAGAGCAATGTATGCATCCTTCCGTGCCTATGACTCCCATGCCTTGGCCAAGGCTCCCTTTGACATCTTTTGCTTCTTTTGCTTTGGCTCATATGCACTGACAGATGCATTTCCACTTGCAATACCACTCACTGAGGCATCTCCCAAATCAGCCACATCTTCATCAAGCTATTTTGCAGCCGTTTTCAGAGCCGCCTTTGCCTGCAATCTTGGACAAGTATCTTTCACATTTTCGAGAGGAGCGGTACACTTGTCAACCCCCAAGCCCCCAAGCCCAAGAAAATGTGCCCTTATATGGGTCGGTCCTCCATCCCATGAATGAGGGCAATATTTACATTTACAAGTGTATTGGCCTTTCCCCAACGGCTTTAAGGCCTCTACAAATTCCCATTCTGGTCCTTTTTGTCTTCCCATTTGCAGATTTGCAAGCTGGAAATTTGCAAAAGAGGGCAAATAAGGCATTGGGCAAAGGAACAATTTCCAAAGAGGGCTTGAAGCCCCTGCAGGCTGCCCTGTTATTTGGCATCAACTAAAGAGAGAGCACTTGCTGCAAAGCGGGAAAAGAGAGCAGCCATTGCAATTACCTTGACGTTTGGACCAGGTAGAGCGTAGAGGCAAGTTGCAGGCTGCAACTGTACGGGTGACCACTGACCTCCAAAGCAGGTAGAGGCTGCACAAACTCAAGAGTGAAGGGCTGAGGGGAGTCGAGACTCGGGACTGTGTGCTGAAGAAGAGGGCAAAGGGCTGCCTATATAGGCTCTTGAGGCAGCAAGGTCGGTTTGCAGGTGAGAGAGTCGTGTCATGGGCGTATGGCCTTTCTCGAGTTTCGGGAGCCTTCACAAACGAGCCGTATGGAATAGAAAATAGGAGGCAAATCAGGTTATAAGGTACGGATCCCGATTCCCCCCCCCCAAAAAGTCATGTACGAAAAGCCGTACGTACGGCCGTACGGAACGCGCATGGAAAAAATGTCCGTACGCGTACGGATGCAACTATGGGCATAACTTGAATGCTAGGGAATGCAGGAATCCAGAAGATTACAACAAGAAGTTTTGGGATGCGCTTCTACCTGTGAGCTCTTACAGAACAGTCCCCATTTCAGAGCAAGCTGAAAAGTATTGTTGTGGTCTTCCCAAAGAGTTGAGGGACTATTGGACCAAGACACACATTTCCAGCATGCCACAGTTGATAGAGAATGCCAACACAGCTTACTCACTCATGCAGGGCAGAGTCTCAGGTTTCAAAAGCAACTTCAAGGAGGAGCCAAAGAAACCACAGCAAGCTGGAAAAGTCCCTCTTAAATCAAAGTTTGTGGCAGGACAAAGGAGGAAACAACAGCCCTCTTCTCTCACTCCTGAAGAGAGGAATAAGTTGTTTGCTGAAGGGAGGTGTTTTCTCTGCAAAGAGACAGGTCATAGAGCAGCAGATTGTCCTAACAAGACGAGGAAAGAACCTGCAGCAACTCGGGCTGACTCTAATGAAGGCAATAGAGAGGACCCCAGAGGCAAGAAACCCAAGCCGAGTGCTGGCCACATACCTGACATCATTGGGGGTGAGCATGATGAGAAGAAGACAGAGATGTGGTGAGCATGGGGCAAGCTACGGGATCAGCATTGTCTGTACTTTTTTGATTCAGGAGCCAAAGCAAATTTCATTACTCTTGAACTTGCAGCTCAGTTGGGTCTTCGACCAGAGGAGATTGGTCCTCTTTGATGGCTAATCCGGAGTTTAGTACCCTTGTCACTCCTATCAGAGGGAAGCTACGGATTCACATTCAGGGATATGTGGACTATGAGGATTTCTATGTGTTGCCTTTACTTGAGTGTGATGTTTTGCTGGGGATGCCTTGGATGTACTGTGCGCATGCTATCATAGATACACATGATAAGAAGCTTACCTTGACTTATAGGGGTAAAACCCAAGTCATAGATGTAAACTCGAAGGGGGAATCAGTCCCATTTGTATCCCGCTTCAGCGATTTCTTCTGTAATGAAAAAGCATCTTTTAACGTATTTGATTTTTGTCAAAGAAAAAGAACCTGTTGAGGATAACTCTAACTTTTCCAAGCTGGAAAAACAGCAAACTGAGTTTTTATTTCAGTTTCAAGATTGTTTTTCAAATGAACTCCCAGAGGAGTTGCCTCCTGAGAGGCCAGAAGATCATACCATTGATATCATTCCTGGTAGTTCTCCACCTAACCGACCACCATACAAGGTGAGTGCGGCACAGCAAGAGGAGATCATGTGTTAGGTGAATGAATTGTTATAGAAGGGGCTGATTCAACCAAGGTCTTCTCCATATTGTTCTCCCGTCCTACTTGTGCAGAAGAAGGATGGATCTTGGAGAATGTGTATTGACTACAGGGCTTTGAATAAGATCTCAATCAAGAATCGGTTTCCTATTCCACGCATTGATGACATCTTGGATCAATTAGAGGGATCAGCCATCTTCAATCGCATTGACTTGAAGAGTGGTTACCATCAGATACGAATCAGGCCCGAAGATGTACATAAGACTGCCTTCAGGACCACTTTTGGGCTTTATGAGTTTCTTGTCATGCCATTTGGTTTGACTAATGCTCCTGCTACCTTCAATCGTATGATGGATTGCATTTTCAGAGAGCATAGGAAGTTTGTGGGTACATTCTTTGATGACATTATTGTGCACTCTAAAGATGAAGAGGAGCATAGGCAACACTTGGCAGTTGTACTTGCAGAACTCAAGAAACACAACTTGCTGGTCAACACAAACAAGAGTGAGTTCTTCATGCCAGAGATACATTTCCAGGGACACATCATCTCACGAGATGGAGTGAGGATGGACCCTGCCAAGATAGAGGCAATCAAGAATTGGCCTCCATTGAAGAACCTACAGGAAGTCCGTAGTTTTCTTGGCTTGTGTTCTTTCTACAGGCGCTTCATTCGCTATTTTGCTGAGATAGCTTCACCCTTTCATGCTTTGCAGAAGAACGCAGTGCCTTTCCGTTGGGGGAAGAAAGAAATTGCAGCATTTAATGAGCTGAAAGAAAAGCTATGCTCTGATCCTGTCATCATTTTGCCAGACTTGCGAAAGACTTTTGTTCTTCAATGTGATGCAAGCGGCAATAGTGTTGGTGGAGTCCTCGTGCAGGAAGGCAGAGTGGTTGCATATGAGAGCAGGCTGCTCCGAGATGCTGAACACGACATGACTGTATATGAGCAAGAGTTGGAAGCACTATCTTTTGGGTGCTGATTGGTATGTGCAAACTAATCATCAGTTGCTGCGATACTTTCTCACTTAGAGAAAGTTGTCAGAGAAGCACATGAGATGGGCAAACTTCCTTTCCATTTTTCATTTTCAGATTGTGCATGTGGCTGGAAAGAAAAATGTAGTGGCTGATGCACTTTCCAGAAGGCCACGTACGGAAGCTATGTCCAAGAAACCATAGGGATCTGCCGTTACTATTGCTTATTACAATGAGCTTGATGCCATGAAGGAGCAGTATGCTACAGATGATGCTTTTGCACGTATTTATGATCAGCTTATGGAGGGCAATAGGCATGATGGTTACACACTTGAGGAGGGATTTATGATGATGCATGGAAAACTGTGTGTAATGCAGTCATTGAGGCATAAGGTGCTCACTGAAAGTCATGCCCCACCATATGCAGGGCATAGGGGTATTGAGGCTACAATCAAAGAAGTAGAGCACTACTTTTATTGGCCTTCTCTACGGAAGGATGATGAGGCTTATGTCAGGACATGCATCACTTGTCAAAAGGTGAAGTATGACGGGTAGAAACAGCCTGGTTTACTTCAGCTTTTGCCTATACCAGATAGACCATGGCCAAGTATCGCTATGGATTTTGTTTTTGATCTTCCTCGCAGTCCTTCTGGACATGATGGCATATGGACCATAATTTGCATATTCAGCAAGATGGCTCATTTCATTCTAGTAAAGAAGAAGATTACTTCTGAGCAGATGGCAAAGGAGTTCTTGAAATCTGTCTTCAAGTATCATGGGATGCTTGAGTCTATCGTGAGCGATAGAGATCCACGGATGACCAGCATGTTTTGGAGAGGTTTGTTTGATGACATGGGTATCTCACTGCTGTTTTCATCTTCTTATCATCCACAGTCTGATGGTCAATCAGAAGAGGCAAATTCGACAGGGTATCAGGTTTGGGGCCTTAGTTAATGCCCAAAAGGTACCTATGCTTTCATGTGCAATAAGTGCAACTCCTAGTGCTATTAGGGTGGTTTCAATTTCTAAGGTCATTGGTTTGGTTCAGTGGGGTTATTCTTTAAAAACTGACCCCCTAGAGATCCTACAAACTAGGGTCATTGGTTACCAAGCATTAGGGTCATGGTGTCCATCTGACCCCCCTAGGGGCATTAAAATCCCACGCCTCATTTTGTACATGTGTCTGTGTGTGGCCTCTTTGCTTGCCTTGTGGCACCTAGGTGTCACCCCTAGAAGCCCCTGGAGCCCTTCCTTGCCTTTCCATGCTCTTTTGAGTCTTCTTCCCTACCAGGGTAGGTTCATTCTCAACATGGCGGATTTTTGCAGCCTCCCTCTTGCTGGCTGAAGTGGATTTTCGAGCTTTCTTCGCAACAGTTCTCCTCCCCTTGGTGCTCTCTGCTGCTGGCATGCTTCCTGGACCTGACGCCTCCATTCTGGGCCATTTTAGAAGTTTTTCTCGATTTTCTTCGCGACAGAAGTTCTTCTTTCCTTCATTTGAGGCCATATTCTTGGACGCCTTACTCTTGGCCTCTGTCTGGTGCAAGGCGCACTGAGTTATGAGGTGTTTGGGGGCTGAAAACTCCATTCTAGTGGATGCATTCATGGCGGATTTGCTACAGCTTGCTGGACGCTCTCTTTTCTGATCTTTTCTGGTGTTGGAAGACACTCATAGGCAGCTCCCTCCTACCAGAGTTTGCTGTTTGCTATTCAACCTACTTTTGGAGTTGTTCCGAGCTAAAACAGGCTCTTTCTGTTGGCTGAATTCTCATCTTCTCTTCCTACTCATGCTGCTGCTATTCTTACTGAGTTTCTGCAAGGTTTGATGCCTTGACGTTGGCCTGAGAGAGGATTGAGGCATTGGTTGTGATACTCTCTTCTTGGGAGTGCAGTGGCTAGCCTTGGGCTCAGTAATGGCTTGGATATGTGTGAATGCATTGCTTGGCATGCTGTCAGGTTGTTCTACTTGTGTCATGCATGACCACTGAAAGGAACCAAAGGAATAGCACTGGGAGTTGGTCACTAGCACAGCCACGTGTTGGCATTGTACTGCATTGCAATTGCGGGTGAGCTCTTGAAGGGAGTCCCGTTGTATTTTGAGCTAACCAGTAATTAAATAAATACCGCAAGGGGCGCCAAGTGTTGGGGCCAACAGGTGTCACTCTTCATGCTTCTGAGTAGGGGCATTCTAGCCTCCCTTGTCTTAAATGGTTCAAATGATGCTATACAGTGAAGTTTCATGCTCTGAGATTTATTTGTGGACAATGGCAATGTTTCATGTTGGCTGTATTTTCAGTTTTGTGAGATAGTAGAGACAGTTACATTGCCCTTTGTGATCAAAGGCAGGTTACAGTGGTCCTTTGGCAAGGTCCTTGCCTTCAGGCTCCCATACCTATGAGCCTCCTACTTGGGCTCTGATACCATGTTAGAAATGACCCAACAGCGGGTACGCGCAGCGGAAGACTGATAGTAATGCCCAGGAGCTCACACAGTGTGCGTGTGGGGTGTGGAATCACAAACTTCTTAACTTATGTGAATAGATGTGCAAGCCAGTAAATAGACAACGCTCATAGACAAATATAGAAGCAACTCTTTATATCTTCTTGCGTCCACAAAGTAGCACAGGATACAATACCAAAAGGTCCGTCTGCTACAAGCCTGGCACTTCTAGATCTTTGAGCCCGCATGCTCCACCTCGAGCATATGTAGACTCTTTGTCTACATCCCTTCCAGCTAGCTGTCCGGAAGCCAGCCTAGGTGGGCAGCACCTTGAGCTCAGTCTGCAGCCCTATGTCAGCCTCCTTCTCCTCCTGTGCGTAGGTCCAAGGGTGGGCTTGCTGCTGCTGCTGTCTGCTCCCCAACTGCTGCTCCAAGTGATGTGTTATGAGGCCAAATTCCTGTCCTTTATAAGGCCCCAAGGGGGCTGGCAAAAACTGACCTGCACCAAACTGGCCGACCAGTCTGTGGCTGGTTCAGCCCTATTAGGGCTCACAAACCGGGGCCTTTTGGGCCCGCTCTTCTAGGGCCTTGGCCCTCCAATCAAGGCAAGGGCCCAGCCTATATAAAGGCAGGTCCCTTCCTCATGGCAGCCTCCTTTGCTGCTCCAACAGGCCCCATCCAGCCTGGTACAGCCTCGTACCCTGCTCTGTACAGTTGCGCCACCTGTCCTGGGTCTGCACACCCTTGCTGATGTCAGTGCCACCTGTCCGCCTCTATTTGGGGCATGTTCCAGCCCGTACAGACAGCCCTTGAAGCGCCTCTGCCAGGCTGCTGTGCTGCCCACATGACAGCTCATGTGCTGCCCATGTGGCAGCCCCATTCTCGGCCCATGTGGCAGTCTATACATCCCTAGGTCTACCTCCCCCATGCTCTCCTCATATGGGGGCTTACAGATGGGGAGGTGACCATTCCAACACTTGCTGCTCCATTGTGCTGTCCTGTCCTAGCCCTTTGACCTTTCCATGGTCTCTTGGCTAGGCTCTCTACAGCCCCCAACACTTCCCAAATAGTGGGTCTTATGTCAGCCTTGAATGCTGACCTTGGTGGGCCTTGTCTGTCATTCTCCCCACTTGTGAGACCCCATGTCCTCTTCATACTCCAACAGAAGATGGCCTACTGTAATGCCTACAGACTGCAGTCTGCAGTCTGCAGTCCTAATTTTTCAGACTGACAGTCTGTGGTAGAAGGCAGATATGGTTGGCCATCTGATCCTGTAGTAATGCCTATATATAGGCGCATGTGCAGCCCAAACCTGGCTGTTATCAGACAGTAGTAGGCCCTCCAAAACAGCCTTGAAACAAACAGCTGCCACTGGTTTGCATGTTTGCCCCCTACAAACAGCCAGATGGACTTGTACAAACTACCCAGGCACATGGCTTCCATGTCTATTTGTATGGGGGACTTATAAATAGGGCAGTGACCTCCAACACAGAAGAAGAGCATAACCGATAAATTGAAACTCTACTCGGTTGTATGCCTCATCCACTCCCCTACTCGTCATTGCACTTTCTGAAGGGAGTTGGGGAGAAGAGGCAGCCCTATTTGACCCTTACCTATGGCGATCCACATTGCATGCGAAGATTGGACTTGTAGGTATTTTGTTTACCTGAATGCAGCCATCCTTGTTCAGGCCATTTTGGTGGCACGTGGCTGTGTTTGGGATACGCATGTCTATTGAATATATATTTGCCATGTGTCGTCTGTGATGACCTAATCGATCTCTTGTTAAGTTGGGCAAGAGATAGGTGCATCTAAGGAGTAATGTTATGGGGGATATGGTTAATGGGCAAGCCATGAAACCACCTGGTAACCTGTGCATACAAACACTTTACATCTCCATCTAATGGGGCCTGATGGACAATGAGAGAGTTATACTCTATTGCGTGATACAGGGGAAGAGCTGCACTCCACATGCCATCAACAAGTTGAGGTGGCACCAAGACCTCCATACTAATGCCTCATTTCATATAATCACATACCTTGACCAAGATGGACAGTATCATCAGACTGATGATGATGGCAAATAGAGGCTACAATGGAGTACCTGTAACCTGTTGAAGCTGATTATTAATATTAAAATTTTTTATTGTCCCTACCCTACTCTCTCATGCATGTGCTACCTCACATGCTAGACCGCTAAATTATAATGGATGGGCTAATGCTTATCTGTACACAACGGGAGGTAAAGACTGTCAAGCCTCTCTACCGTTCATGCTAGTCGGGGAATGAGCAAGTGTGCAGAACATCCATAACTGTGGACAAGATTCTGTTGTAAGTGCAAAACATCAAGAACTTCCAAGCGTGTGCTTGTGCATCATAATCTGAAGCTCGGTCGTCATGTAGTCTCTGAACTGTATCAAGCTATCAAGCCCCAGAATTGGATGTGTGCCTACTTATTTGTAAATTGTACCTACCTCGGATTTCAAAGTCCTTCATGCAGGTTCAATAACTTATTCTCTCCTTGATTCTTGACATGGTAGGGCCAGAAATCAAAATGGTTGAGGCCTGGGTAGCCACTTGCGTCTTTTTATCATTGCGTTCGCAGCATATTTCAGGGGCTTAACATCTCCCAGACTCAACGTGGATCATGTCCTTGCAGTTCAGACTCTAGGGGGTATTTGGGGTTGATTGGCGTTGGATGTCAGAGAAGAGAGATGGCGAGGGAGAGGCTCGAGAGTCAGAGGTGTTGCTGTGTGTTAGATTATGATTCGTGTGTTGTGAATACTTGAGACAATTTTCTCTCCAATTATGAGGTTTCCCCCCCAGGGTTAGTAGTAGGATTAGTTTTGTTTGTAGAGGATATATTCCTCATTTCGGCATTTCATTATAACACAGCTCTTGCATTCTCACTACAAGTCCGCGTTTCTGCTCTACTAAAATGAAAGAACAGGTGTGATAAGAGACATTGGACCCTAAAGATTCCTGCTTGGATGGCAAAATTTGAGTCTCCTTTCTCTATGTCCAAAAGTTTTGCACATGCTTGGTGTGTTGAATGTGATATTTTCCAAAGAATGAGAAGATTGTTTCCACAGCACCATATGCCATTGCAACCAAGCTAGCCATGGGGAGCATTTTAAACCTGTGTCTTGGATTACATTGGGCCTTTCAAGAATGCGGCTTAGTACACCCAAAACAAGTACATTATTGTTGCCACATACTATGCCACAAACTGGGCAGAGGCCAAAGCACTCAAAGATAACACGGCTCGTAGTGTAGCCAACTTCCTTTTGAAAATATTATTTGCAGGTATGGCTTCTAATTGTGTTTGATAAGGGTAGATGTTTCATGAATGACGTCTTCCAATCTCTAACAAAGGAGTTCATGGTGGTGCACCGAGTAGCAACAACTTACCTCGTGCAATGGCCATGCCAAGCCATAGAGAGAGTTTTGCAAAATATAGTAGAGAAAGTCATGCCAAAATATCACTAAGACATAGTAGAGAAAGCAAAGCTTTCTTTGTGTCTTTTAGAGTACTCCACCATAGCCCTACCTGGAGCTATCACCACTAAAATGACCTCTTGTAGGCCTAGTATGCACCTCCACGATTACTATTGCTCGCTCATATGGCACAATCCAATGTCCAACACTCCATCTGCTCCTTGATGATGTAATTGGCTACCGATTAAATTGTATTTCCAAGATTTCAAGGCGAATTGCTTGCATTTGTCCTGAGACATGTTCTTGGGAAATGTGTCTTGTGATAGGTACTAGAACATGTTGTCTTATTGGAGCTCTGAGAAATCCACAACAAATTATTGGGCACTTGGGAGCTTGGGAGCTTGATTTGTCCTTAGACATGTCCTCAAGAAATGTGTCTTGTGTGATAGGTACTAGAACATTTTTTCTTGAGACGTGTCCTCAGGAAATGTTTCTTGTGACAAGTACTAGAACATTTTTTCTTACCGGACCTCAGTGAAATCCACAACAAATTATTGGGCTCCTGGGAGCTTGATTGCAACTCCTTGGATTTCGTCTGAGATAGGTAGTCATGATAAACAGTCTACCACTGCATACAAACTACCTAGTTTGTGAATGATCTTGTGGTTGAACTCCTCTAGCAATAGCATCCATCTCACAAGGCATCCCTGAATAAGTATTTTGTTGATTAAATCTAGTAATGTTTGTTAATCCACATAAAATAAGAACATTTGGACATAATAAACCATCCTAAGAGCCTCACGCTTGGTAATGCTGAAATTGCACTCGCGTGGTATCATTAGTCGGCTAGAGTAATAGGATGGGTAGTCCAGTTATTGTTTGGTTGTGCTAGAATAATGCCAATCACATAGCCTGATGCATCCACATGGACATGAAATATCACATCCCACCGAAATTGTTGGAGGATCGGTGTCTTAGTTGCCCATTTCTTCAATACATGAAACATTGTAGACGACTCGGTCCATAGAACTTGGTATGCTTCTTGGTCATTTCATATAATGGTGCTGTAATCTTAGTAGAGTCCTTTGCAAAGCTTCTATAGAAGCTAAGGAATCCAAGTAAGCAGCGTTAGATTCTCTAGCTCTAGCATTTTGTCAATTGCTCAAATCTTACTCTACTCGGTTCAAATGCCCTCCTTGGAAATCTTATGGCCAAGTAATATGCCAACTTGTATACAAAAAATATACATAGCGAGGTTTAGGGAAATCCATGCCTATTGGCAATTGGAAAAGAATCCAGCTCTATTTGAGCATTAAGCTTCCTATAATCCACACAAAATTGAGCTTGCTATTTGTTGGGTACCACAATGATTAGAATAGCCAAACCAACCCGATTGCTTGTAGAGATGAACCTTGCATAGGTGAGCTGGTCAAGCTTGACCTTTACATGCTTGGCATAATTAGGATTCATCGTGTACCTTGTTGACAATTGGGCTTGGCATCTAAGACAAACAGAATCTGATGCTAGTAGATGTTTGGAGGAACACCTTGCAAGTCATCGTATCTCCAAGCAAACACATACAATATTGCAAGAAAATACTTTTGATTGCTTGAAGGTGGTTATACACTAAATAGGCACACTTGCTATGACTATGCATGGCTCCTTGGTCATACGCAATTTGAGTTCTTGAATTGGTTTGGGAACCCACGTGCTCATGCTCCCGAATCACATCTTCAATGAAGTGACTTGGATACAAATTCTCTTGTTCGGCCAGCTTTTGAGCCTCCATCTTTTGCTTGAGATCCATTGCCACTTGGAAGATATTGATCTCCCCAAGAGCAAAAATCTGTACTTCCATTAGTTGAGACTCAACATCCTATGGAAATTGATCCTTGACTTCCAAGTCCTTAGGTCGACAACTGCTTGGTACCTTTCGTGGTTGGTGGGGATCCATACTGGGGCCTTTCTAGTTCTGATTCTCATGATCTTCGATCTCGAGTCATGTAATACCTTGGCAATTTACAACCATCATCATCCAATAGAATTGGATAGCCATTCATTTCCATCGAGATGACAATCAAACTTACTATTTAATGTACTCAAAATGCGATAACATTTTAGAGCATACCCTTGGGCTCTTGATCGGCCATGCACATTCAAAGAGTAGAAGGCTTCAAATTGCTGTTGACCACTTCTTCCAAAATGCTATTTCGAGAAACCATCTACGATCACATCAGGTACAATTTGCTTCTAATCTTGATAGTGATGAGCAAAGCTTCCTCATCCACTACTGGTGTATCGATGATTGCAATGGTAAAAAGAGAATCTATGATCAGACATGATTCCTCGTCAGCTGGAAGTTGTTGCTACAAGAAGAACTCTCTCGACAATATGAGGCAAGCTTTAACAAATCTGCCATCATGATACTGATCTTCTTATGGTAGAAGGTTTCCCATGCTTGGATCATCTCTATACTCGGATATTTAGTGGTACATGGCTCGGTCTAGAACCTTCTTGTTGAAGCTTCACTTGGTTGGGACGACTATATGCTCAAAGATGGGTCTGGTGGCAAGTCCACTATGGCGCCTTTCCTTCCAAATCCTTGGCAATCTTGGTTGCCATTTCTTTTTGCTCCTTCCAATTAATGTCCTTGGTTTGAGTTGGGCCCTTCTCAAGGCCCTCCATTAGGCCTTGAGACCTAGTAATTGCATTGATCTCAATCGATTCTATTACTTCTGCCAAATAGCTCGGGCCTTAAGGTTTATTTTCCTTTTCTTAGCATTGATTTTGAGCAACTTGATATGTTCTAGCTAGAGCTTGCACTCAGCCTCGGTATGATTGTGCTTGCCACAGAAGTTTGCCACATAGGTAACATCGGATCGGTGGGGGCTCCTGGTTCTTCCTTTTGTCATTCTTGCCTTTACCTTCGCCTTCGGGCCTTGGTGGGCATCTAAATATCCTTGGTCTTGGTATCTTTCATTACTTGGTGGATATTTGTAGCATAGTTTTGGTTGTACAAACACTCAAAATCATCATGCCCAAATTTGGTACAGGTGTCAACAACACTCATCCTTAGTGTGGCCTTGTCGAGCACACTTGTACCATCACTTTTTATTTGTACCAAGTTTACCCTAGAGACCCAATTGCTTCAAGGCCTTCTTGAGCTTGAATTTTAGCTTATCTTTCTTGGATGATGCATCTTTCTCATCATTCTCCTCATCCTTCTTCTTGGGCTTGGACTTGACATGTCCACTCTTCTCTAGGGCTCCTACTCAGGACATGGCATACCCGCTCTTCTCTAGGTCTACTACTTAGTTCATGTTGACGGTGTTTTTCTCACCCCTCGTTGACCAATGTCCCAACACTCTGATCATTTCGGTCATCCAGAAGATGGTTATCCAAAAATGAGTGCTTTAGGGATGCCAAGACTGCAGTGTTCGAGTAATGCAAATGCAAAATCTATGTGCCTATGTCCAACGAGCATCTCTGGGGTATGAATGACCACTATGGATGAAAGTCAGGGTTGAGAAAAAGAAGTGTTTGTGTTGTTGTATGGTCCTCCAAGTCTATTGCACTACCTGTGTGGTGCTCTGGACTTTGTTCTCTAGCTAGGGTCTTTGCCGCCAATTGTTTGCCCTTTAGTAGTGGAGGTGTTTGCACCAATCACTATATGATTATTTGTGGACCTGTTGGCCCTACTACTCCATCATCATTGAGCCCTTTTGGGCCAAGGAGCCCTGCTTGAGTGCTCCTTAGGCTTATTGAGCTACCATAGTAGAGCTTGGATCTGCTCAAGTGTGGCCACCTTCGACGCGCAAGGCGTCATTCTTTGCTAGAAGTACTTAGTGTTCAACAACAGATTCTGTAAATGCTTTAAGCCTCCTACAACGTCCTAAATCAATGTTGTGAATCCACTGTATTTTGTACTTAAGATGTAGAGCAAACTCCTTTCTTCTTGATATTCATGTGCCAATGTTGGATGCTCATCCTACAGGTCGGAATTGTTGCCTTCAGGTAAGAATGTGTTGCCTTCAAGCTCTTTAGCTGGTCCTGCATGTCAGAATATATTGCCTTCAAGCTCTTTAGCTGGTCCTGCAGGTTAGCATGTATTGCCTTCAAGCTCTCTAGCTCAGCTTTTGTCTATTGCTAGTGGTCTTCCATGAGTTCAATAGTAAAAATCATGGGTTGCCCCTAATGAGCTCCTAATCACCCAGTTGTGCTCTTGCCTTTCATAGATTAGTACTTTGGATGGAACCGAGTGTGACACAATATGCTGTACTATCAGAATGCCTTCTAACTTGGTATCTTGAAGTTGTCACCATTGGAAAAAATCACATCTCGAGAGATGGGGTTTTTAGAATGAAATAAGGGATCGATGCCCTCACCTAGAATAACATGGCTAGGGGCTAGAAGAAAAGGGAGTTTTTGTGGAGGGTCAGGGAGATGCTTGCATTCTTTGGGTGACTCCTCACTTGACATAGAAGTAGTCTCGGCACTTACTGGCATTGGCATAGAAGTAGTATTGACACTTACTGGCATTCCATTAGGAAATTTCAGAGCTCATTTTGGGGCCTTTTAGCCCATAAGAAAAATAGCCCTCCACCAATCAGAAGAGGGTCTATGTAACGTAGGGAAAAATTTTAAGGAGGAAAAACAGAAAAAATTGAGCCTGCATTCAATAGGGATATCTTTTTGATTCATTGTCTTTGATGTACTAAAACTTTTGGTGCAGAATTTGATGTTTCTAACAGCGTCGGCGCGTCCTGAGCGGGCTAAAATCCCTAGAACGGGTTTTGGATGTTGAGAATGGACACGCGGACTGAAAAAGACAAAAAAAGGCTGTGCAACAGAATGTGATTTGGATAGTTGGATAGTGTCCGATTGTCCAAATCGTCCAACTGTTGGGTTTTTCAAAGGCCTTTTTTGGCCTTTCTCGAGCCTCTGGGTGTCCATTCTCAACGTTTCAGAAGTCGTTCTAGGCGTTTTAACCCGCTTCAGATGCGCCGACAATGTCAAAAACATTAAAATTTGCACCATATTTTCAAAGAAGTTAAGTGGCACATCTACTTACAACACCTACCTCGTTAGTTTGCTTTTTTGATATAATTTATTTTTGCGGCCAAAAAAATAGAAATATAGCAATTTCTCTCAGGGCCCCAAAATGAGCTCTGAATTTTCCTAATGTTTGGGTGACTCATCACTTGACATGGAAGTAGTCTTGACATTTACAAGAGTTGGCATGTAGAGATTTTTGAGAGCTACATGTTCTTCAAAGATTCGGAATTGTTGTTGTGCTCTCTACCATAATAGCGAGACACTTGGACTAGGTAGATCTTCTACAACAGCCTTTCCCTTTGGGTCCGAGGTGTCAAGATTGCCTTGGGCTACATCTGCTCATACATGCTTAGCAGGGTTATCAATTTTGTCTCCCTGAGCACCTGTTGCTGTTTGCGGTTCTGTTGGCTCGTTTCACTCCTTTGAGTCTCTGTAGTAGCTTGAGGGGTGTCCTTGATAAGGGATTGCTCTTTGGAATCCCCATGTTCATTTTCCCGATGCCGCTCTATCTCTATAGTCCTCCCTGTTCGTTTATTTGCCTATGGTGCCCTCTTATCAAGAGGTTGGGTCACTCGAACCTCCACCTCTATGTTTTGCTCCCCTTCTTGATCAATGGAAGGTTGATCTGCTAGCCCGTAAGGGCTTGGATGCACACTAGAGTCAACTCCACGTCTTGTGTTGGGGTGCTCACTGAATGAGAATATTGGAGACATATGTTTCTCATGAGGAGGAGGGAGTGCTGACTGGAGAGGATGGGTCACTCGAACCTCCACCTCTATGTTTTGCTCCCCTTCTTGATCAATGGAAGGTTGATTTGCTAGCCCCTACGGGCTTGGATGCACACTAGAGTCAACTCCACGTCTTGTGTTGGGGTGCTCACTGAATGAGAATATTGGAGACATATGTTTCTCATGAGGAGGGAGTGTTGGATGGTGGCTATGTTGTGGGTTGATAGCACTAGGGGAATGAGGAGGTTTATTCATAGGAGGAGGAGCATGGGGGTCATCGTTGGTTTCATCCCTTGGTGCTCAAACTAACTTAACCTACGTGCATGGTCTTGTCCCATGGTAGCCAACAGCTCTTCATACATCTTGGTTGGATTTAAAATTTTCGGGGAGCGCAAGTCTACTTGGGTGCAACCCGTACTCAATGAAGTACAGAGTGATTTATCATCTGTGGCATGCTTAGCTGATTAATAAGGCTTATTTTGATTTCAGAGTTGGGATCCCATGTGCGTAATCGAGTGGCTGTTTAGCTTGTGGCATGCGAGTCGTTCTTGCTGTAATGCTTTTGCACCATACAATTTGTAGTCTATAGTTAAGAAGCTTATCTCCTCTTAAGGAGGGGTAGATGGCTGTGAATTTCAGAGGGGATCTCATTGCTGAGGTTGCGGACTCTGCATCAAACCTCTTTGGGAAGAGGTTTGGCGGGGGTCTCATTGTTGAGGCTGGCATTTCTTGCTATCTTGCATACATGTTGGATGTGATTCCACCCATATCATTGAGCTTGTAGATAATTAGTGTGCAAGTCTGATATTTTTGCATATAGGAGACGGCTGTGATGTTTGACGGGGGTCTCATTGCGGAGGCTGTAGACTCTTTTGCCAATTGATCTTGAGTTTTGGCATAGCTTCTTGTACTGCTTGTGAATTCATTGCATGCTTTGAGAGTATGGAATGAAAGTGTATGATACTATTATTGATGCAATCTATCATGTGCCTATGCAAAATCATGTGAGTCCATGTGATGTGTCTAACTATATGCTTATTTGTGGGATTTAATAGGGAAACTAAGACTCAAACATCCCTAATACAAAATTGATTAGGTCTTTCTAAATGTGCAAAGACGTGCACATGCCAGTGAGTGTGCGTGTAACAATCTAGTGCAAACTATATGTGCAAAAACGTGCGTATGTGAGTGAGTGCTTGTGATACAATCTAATCCTAACTAAGGAAGACTTGGTTTCCCAAAGCTTCATTTTTATCAGGGATGGCTTGTGTGTTGATGTAGTAGCGCTTGAGTCGGCTCCCGTTTACTGTTGTGTTGAATTGGGCTCCATCCAATGTTTCTAGCAACACAGCTCCGATGGGATTCATCTTTCGTACTCAGTAGGGTCCTTGACCTAGATACTTCAGTTTTCCCTTGTGTACTTTGGCATTGTATAACAGGACTAAGTCACCTTCCTTCATGTCTTTAGCTTTCACATTTCTATCAAACCATGCCTTTCTTGTGTGTTTTTCTGTTGTCATGGCATGACAGGCGACTAGTCTTATCTCTGTATGCTTCTCCAAGTGATAGAGTCTTTCTTTCAAGGATTTATGGTCACCCATGCGTTCCTGTACTGCGATGCGTAGAATTGGTATTACAAATTCAAGTGGGACCATAGCTTCAAGGCCGTACACCAATTGAAAAGGTCTTTTCCCTGTATTGACCTTGAATGTGGTTCTATATGCCCATAAGGCAGCATTCAGTTTCTCTGCCCAATCAGAACGCTGTGGTTCTACTACCTTGGTGAGGATACTGCATATTATTTTGTTAGTGGATTTTTGTTAGTGGATTCTGCTAGTCCATTCCCTTGGGGGTAGTAGGGTGTGCTTTTTCTATGGATTACCATGAAGCCAGACAAGAGTTCTTGGATTACCTCATTGACAAAATGAGTGCCTCGATCCGACACAATTTTAATGGGGCATCTGAATCGGGTGATCACATTTTCGTATAAGAATCTTGCTGTGCTTTTGGCATCTGCCTTTTTGACTGTCGCTATGTTGTTGTGACAGCACAATTCCTTGGCCACATGATGCGATTCATTGACTTTGTAAGGTCAAGAGGACACTTGAAAGGGTGAGGAAGAAAGGTAGGGAGAGAGAAGAGGAGAAGGAGAAGAGAGAGAGAGAGAGAGGGAAGGGAAGAAAGAGGGAGAGAAGGGAGGAGAATGGAAAGAGAGAGGGGAGAATGGGAGACAAGGGAGGAGAAAGGAGAGGGAGAGGGAGAGGGAGAGGGGGAGGAGAGCACAACACGAGGGAGAGAGAGAGGGAGTGGTGGAAGGCTGCACAACGCAAGGGAGAGGGAGAGGGAGAGAGGAAGGGAGGGGAACATGACAAGAGGGAGGGTGTGATTGAAAATGAGTTATAGGAGAGGTGAGAGTCAATATATAGCCCTCAAGGAATTCAAACTTCGCTCTCTAGAATTCAGACTTCCTACTCCTCCTTCTCTCCCCCCCCATCTCCCTCCCTCTCTCTCTCTCTCTCTCTCTCTCTCTCTCTCTCTCTCTCTCTCTCTCTCACTCTCTCTCTCTCCCTTCCCCTTCCCCATTCTCCATCCCACCCTCCCCTTCCCTCCCCCCTTTCTCCTCTTTTCCCTCCCCCCCCCTTTCCCCCCCCTTTCCCCCTTTCCCCTCCTTTCCCCTCCCCCCTCGCCCCTTTCCCCTCCCCCCTTTCCCCCCTTTCCCCTCCCCTCCCGTTTCCCCTCCCACCTTTCTCCTTTCCCCCCCTCCCTCCCCTTTTTACCGTTCCCCCCCTTTTCTCCTTTACTCCCCCACCTTTTCCTTCCCCCCCGCCCCCCCCCTTTTCCCCCTTTACCCCCCCTCACCCCCGCCCCTCCTTTTCCTCCCCACCTCCCCTCCCCTCCCCCCCTTCCCCCCCCACTTGCCTTCCCCCCCTTCTCTTCCATCCCTCCCCTCTCCTCACTTTCCTTGCCAATGCGGTTGTACTTCCTTCTGTTCCCCTCTCTTCCATTCCATTAATTCCCTTTATTTCCTAACCTTTATAAGGTAATTTTTTAAGGGTCATATCAATCGGCATAAGCCATCTAGAGTCATTTTCATGGTTAGAATTTTCAAATTCTAGATTATATAAAATGTGTGCAAAGTATAGTGTCCATCAAGTATGAGCACATTCGAATGACACACCTTATATCCTCCTCAGATACTCATAACGCTTGGTGAAAAATGGGGTTTGTGGCGAATTTGACCTTTCAAAGAATATTTGATGGGCACGATAGTTTGCACACACCTCAAAATAGGTTAGATTCTCATGTGTGTAAAGTATCATGCCCATCAAGTATGAGCGCATTCTTCTGACACACCTCACATAGTTTCTTTTGACGATTGTACATAAAACTTAGTGAAAAGCGAGGTTTGTGTCAACATTGACCATCCAAAGCATATCCGATGGGCATGATAATTTGCACACATAAAAATATGCTGGATTGATGCCTACAACTAGTATAATTACCATCGGGATGTGCGCATTTCACTAATACACCTCAGAGCATGTTTTTTGGCGGTTGTGCATGACACTTGGTGAAAAATGGAGTTTGTGGGGAGTTTGACCATCCAAAGCATAACTGATGGACATGATAATTTGCAAAGTCCTCAAGATAGGTTGGATTGATATGAGTGCAAAGATCGTGCCCATCTGGTATGTGCACATTTAATAACACACCTCAAATACTATTTTGTGGCAGTTGTGCATAACACTTGATGAAAAACGGGGTTTGTGGTGGTGAGTTTGATCATCCAAAGCATATCCGATGGGCACGATACTTTGCACGCACAAATATAAATAAATGAATATTATCTTTATATATATATAAATATAAATATAAATAATATTTTCATGGTTTTTTATATATTTAAATTATTAATAAGTTAAGGAAAAGTTAGTTCTTAAAAGAGGATTGAATTTTTATAATTATACAAGGATTTTTGCAATATAGAGTAAGGTACGAATTATATTTCCTAGTTTTTGCATTATTAGTTAAAAATAATATTGTGAGTAAATATAATTTTTATTGAGAGTGTCAAAAAATAAACTTTTGATTTGGGAGGGGTAATCAAAACTTGCCCAAGATGGTCCACCTCCTCTTGAATGCCCTTTGGGCTTGATGTGGGGAAGGTGCACATGGGAGGAGGGTTAAGCATGGGTTAAGGGCGGTGGGAGGGGGGTGGATGGTTTGGGTGGTCCCTACTATAAGAGGAGCAATCAACAAGGGATCTTTCCAGGACTTCCCACCCTCCACCTCAACATACCATCCTCCCACACCTTGGAGCACTCCCATTGGTACACCTCAAATCCATCCCTAATATCCTTGAAATTAGGAAAACACTAATTGAAGGCCCTTTTGAGACCCCATTTCTCCCCTAATGATTATAGAGAGATATTGTGAAATTTATAATGTAGAAATGAGAGTGCCAGAAAGTAAACTTTTAATTCTTGAATGACATTTTAAAGTAAACTTTCCATTTGGGAAGGATTTTTAGGATTAGTCCAAATGTAGAAATATGAGTCAAAAATCAATGAACTAAGTGTTGTAAGTGCTCTCTGTGCCTAACTACCTCATGGATGCTGAAGCCATCTCTGAAGAGATAATGATAGCATCCTTAAAATCTCATGGTACATAGGGCATCTAAAGATGAAGTGCTCCTCTAACTTGACCTCTTATCTTACACAAGGTGCAAATGCAACTCTCCTTGGTTACTCCCTCAATCTCGGTCACTCTCAATGCACAGTCTATGTGATCAAACATGGAACTATTCAATAAAGGTACTCACTTAATGTGGGACATGGATCCAAGTATTATATGGTGGATTAACGAAGCCCTCCTTAGATAATGACAAGTGATGACTTCTGCAAAAGCAGAGCTTCACTGAGAGCTGACTCATTGCCAACTAGTTCTTGAATGTCTTTAGCTATAGAAGGTCCTCATGTATGACCTGGTGGATCTTGTGATACCTAAGTGGGAGAGATGGCACTGTTATGGATAAAATTGTCTAAGGAAAAAGGCATTAATATGTGTGTGTGTTTGTATATGTGGCAATAGTATAATAAAATATGGTGTGCATAGGGCCCAGGGTTGAGGTGGCAGGGCATGACCATGTGCCACCCTTCCACATAAGAGGACCCATAAGGTGTGTTGTACATAATCCATGGTAGTAATATTATAAAATGTAAGGTGGCATGGCTCCTCCATGTGCCACCTCTCCACCTAGGCTGCATTTAGTGAGTTATGGCACAAAGTCCATGGGAGAAGTAATATAAAATAGGTGGAGATGGATATTATATTGGGTTATTCCCTCCATATAGGATAGGCCCATGTAGGGGAGGTATAGAAGGTCCAAGAGAGCAAGTTAAATAGTGGGGAAAGTAGGATGAGGTGGTAAGATTCCTTGTGCCAACCCTCCACTTGTCCTCCTAGATGTTTGAACATATTATAAAATTGGGAAGAGACCAAGGGAGTATCATAGACTTGAGATATGGGGCTTGATTTATGTGGAAAATTGAGGCAAAGGGTTATCGCACACAATTGAGAGTGCGTAACTGCCTAGCCCACATGGGAGACTTTTCCACACACCCCATGCATGTGGGAGGATGCATTAATTGGGAGAGACCCCCTCGTTTGGCTATAAAAGGAGGGGGCTATTCCTTGATGAGGCACGCTCATTCTTGTAAAGGCATCTAGCTAGTACTTTGATATTTTTCTCTCATCCTTTCTTTCAAATAAAGTATGGTCCTCTTTCCTTGATGTCTCCATCTTTACATTCCTCCTCCTATCATGTACATGCATCTCTTCCCCCTCTCCCTTTCCCCTCGTGTCATAGTCTCCCTCTTCATTCCCTCCCCTTATAATTCCTTTTCCCCTCCCATGATAACATTTCGCCCTCATGATCTCCTTTCCTCTATGGCCCTCGAGCGTCGCCATGCTTAGCCTCTAGCCTCTGGGCTTGATTTCTTTTCTGGCTAATAGAAATGGTGTGGCTGCTGGGATCGAAATCTCCATGGCTAGTGGCGAATCTTCTGCTCGTACTAAGCTACTGCGCGCGCATTCGATTCGCGCGTCTACTGTGTTCACCCGTGCGATAGTTTTCTAGGCTGCTGTGTCTTCTGGTCGCGATAGTTTTCTCGCTTCGCATGTCTACTGTGTTCACCCACGCGGCAGTTTTCTGGGCTACTACATCTTCTGGTCGCGGATAGTTCTTCTGCGTTTCAGCAAAACTGTAACAGCAGATCCCGCACCCCCCTCTCTCTTCTCTTCTTCTCCTTCTCTTTCTCTTCTCCTTTTCCTCTCCTCTCCTCTCTTTTTATTAAAGAGTAGGATTTGAACCCAAGACCTCCCCCTTCACAAAAGGGAGACTTATCATTGGGCCAACAAGTTGGAAGTGATGAAAATGTAATGATTTTTGTTTATATATTGAAATCTCGAGAACTATAACTCTCTAATCATAGGGAGTTTGCTCTTGCTGTAAAAAGCAAAAGTACTTCATTTCATGTGCTCTATTCACATCTCCTGCTAGATCGTCGATTCAGAACTTCTTCAAGTTCACTTCACGGATGCACGCCACACGAGGAGGGTGGATATTTATGTCACTTCTCGACACGTTTAATGATTTGGTGCCTGGTCCTCGATGCCTTATGGCTACCAATGCACGAGATCTCTTCCTTGATCTTCATGTCGACCTTCAATGGTTGATTGTCCAGTGCATTGTTGAAGGAGATGACTGGTGGAATGATACACCGTGGATGATTCATGGTGATGGTGAAGAACTACTGATACGCTGGGAGAACTTTGATTTTACTTCCACTCATTGTGCGGTGATCGAACTACTTGCTACTTCAGAGGTAATTAAAACAGTGTCCTTCATCGAAGGGTGGGATGCTCCCCAAGCTTGGGGGGAGATTTGGCGCATGTGCTTGTTAATTCCTGTGGATAATCTCGTCCTGAATGGTTTATTCTCAATCTCAATACAAAGGTTTCTAGGCCTCGGTTATGGTTGGTAATGTTTCGACCAAGGAATCCATTTGTACCTAATCAACCTTTTGTGCCTCATTTCGAGCTTCAAGTTGTAATTCTTTTTGGTCTAAAGATAAACTATCAACAAAGGTTTGCAAGTTTATTTGGTGCTGAACGTTTGGCTCAAGTGTTGAATTCTCCCCACCCTCTCCTCCTACCTATCTTGGACTACCGAGAAACTTGGGATGTCCGAATTTTAGTCTTGATGTGATGACATCTTGGATCCTTCAATTTGATGGAGCTTACAAACCTTTGACCAAGGCTGCTGGCGTGGGTGTGAAGCTCACGTCACCGGGTGGTGAGGAGTATTGTTACAACAAGTTTGCACCTGCAAGTACTTGCAATCAAGTTGAGTACTCGGTGCTCATTTTTGGGCTACAAAAGGCACAAGAACATCATGCCAAGAAACTTGAAGTGCAAGGAGATTCTCAACTAGTGTGTGAACAAGTTAGTGGAAGGTGGAAGGTGCGGAGCAAAGGCTTGGTTCCACGGCATCAACAAGCATTGGAACTTTGCAACCAATTTGAAGAGGTAAAAATTCAGCATATTCCTCGAGCTCAAAATCTAGTTGCTGATTTCTTGGCACGTGAAGCTTGTACTTCAATCACGCATGACGTGAATGGAAGCACCACCCCAACAAAGCCACAAGCCATGAAGGAGGGTGATCATTTGTAAGGAATGCAAAGGTTGTGGTCATCATGAAACTAAGTGTTGGGCATACTTGATACGAGTTCACCGACTTCGGAAGATCATCAGGAAGGTCCTCAAGGACATTGCTCAAAAGAAGGATGCTAGACCGCACACCCCTTGAAGAAATAGCATGGCGACTACAAGAACTGGAAGAAGCTGAAAGTGATGTTCAAGCTCTCCAACTGTTGACATTTGTCATGGCATTCTTGTTTGCCTTGATGAACAACCTCATGCAGCGCCGTGTCTCTAACCTGCGCTTGTAAAGATGGATGTGATATCATGAGGGTTGGTCCTTTTAAGATTGTCTATGTGCTATTCTATGTTGAAGATTCTTCCCGTGTAGTATTTCACAATACACCAGTCACACCCTACCCTGCCTATGTGTGCTTTGTGGATGTATCTTCACCCGATTTTCAGTTAAAGCTTCCTCTCGATTGTTTGCCCATAGATAAGCCTCGTCTTGCCACTCTCTTTTCCATCTTCCAAGCATGGCTGACATTCCCGTGTTTTGTGGACGAGTGGAAGAAAATCCAAATGAGTATCTTGTGGCCTTCAAGCGCCGTTGTGTTTCTCTCAACTTTCTTACTGAAGACAGATGGCTGTTGGTTCTTCCCACATTTCTAGAGGGTTTGGCTCAAGTGTGGTATGAGAAGCAGGCCGAAGACGTTCGCTAAAGCTGGCCAAGGTTGACAGCAGCAATGATTGAGTATTTCGGCAAAGAAGAGGAGCCGAAGAATGTGTACCTGTAGGTGGCAAACTTGAAGCAATCAGAAGGTGAGACAACGCGTCGATATGTGGATGGAGCGCCGTGCTCCTGGACCATTTAATTGCCACACAGGAGGACAATGCCGGATTTCGAGCTGGAATGACTCAGCATGTGCTAGATAACCTTGTAGCAGGAGCAAGTGATGAATTCCGCCTCAAGCTTAAATGGGAGAATCTAGAAACTATGGTGCTAGCACATGAGATTGCTCAAAAGTTTGATAAAGTTCACTCTGACCCCGCTTCAAAGAAGACAATTGTCCCTCCGCAACCCCCTCAATTCCTGCAACAACAACTTGGGGGGTCTAACTCAGGGGCATACCCCCACCCCTCATTAGGGATGTATCCACCGCCTCCACCTCAAATGTATGGTCCTCCCTTAGATGCTTACCCTCAACAAGGTGTATACTCTCACCCTCCGCCTCGAAGATTTCCCCAGCCTCGCCCACGAGCCCCCCTCCTTTCTACTCCCTCTGCCCCTCTACCTAAAGAGGCCCCCCCTGCAACAGAACCTGGAGTCAATGACCTAGCCAAGGCCCTGAATGATCTTTGGCTTGAGATGGTGGGCATCAAAAATCAAGCCAACCGCCCTCTAAGAGACCGTGCTAATGTTGTATGCTACGAGTGCCACCAGAAGGGTCATTATCGCACAGAATGCCCCAATATTCCAAGGGTGAATCTTCTAAGTGAGTTTGGCATTCTATCTCTGAAGAAATTGATCGGCACCCACACACAGTCGATGTCATCATAGATAATTGCCGTGTCAAAAATGTGTGTGTTGATGGGGGAGTTGCATGTAATATCATGGTGCCCCGAATCATGAAGAAATTGAATTTGAAATGTACAAGGCATTCCTCCACTCGAATCAAGGTAGCAGATGGTCGACGACTCGCCACCCTGGGAGTCATTGAGGATTTGCCCATCACTGTCAATGGGTTGACCACCGCTGTTAATTTCTATGTAGTGGACATTGAAGATACAGGCAGGAGTTACCCAGCCATACTCGGGAGACCATGGTTGAGAAAGAGTGATGCAGTCAGCTATTGGAAGACAGGACACATGTCTTTCGGTGCTTCTAAGGAGAAGATCCCGATGCAACCCGGTGCCACGGAACCAGAAGAAGAAGAGGAGCAAGACAGTGATACTCTCTCATCCTCAGTGTCTGAATCAATGGAAGAATCAGACGGGGGGGAGGAATTCTCAGAGGAGGAAGTTTACATGATGGGGGTGTCTCCGACCCCGCCATCTGCAAAAAAGATAATAGCTAGTCCTCAACAACTTGAGTCTATGCTTTCCCCAGACCTCACTCCAAGTGAGAAAGACGAGTTCCTAGAAATGTTCAAAGATTTCCCTGACCTCTTTGCAACTAGCTACCACCACCTTCGCCATGTGACTGCCATAGAGCACAAGATAGAGTTGAAGCCTGATGCGAAGCCTATGGCTCAGAAGTATCGGAGATTAGGGCCCCTACAGACGGATGCTTTGCGCTCAGAGTTGCAGAAGCTTGTAGAGGCTGGGTTTATTGTTTTGGTTCACAATACTGAATGGGTTTCACTAGTGGTAGTCACCCCAAAGAAAAACAACAAGTGGCAGGTCTGCATCGACTATAAGAAACTCAATGCAGCCACCAAAAGGGATCATCATCCTCTGCCCTTTCAAGACCTCATTCTTGAGAAGGTAAGTGGTCATGAGATGTATACTTTATGTGATGGTTACTCTGGGTTTTATCAAATCAGAATTGTCGAAGAAGATGTGCTTAAAACCACATTTGCCTCACCCTGGGGGACATTTGCATTCAAAGTAATGCCATTTGGCCTCACCGATGCTCCTGCTACCTTTCAAAGATTTATGCAGATGGTGTTTGCTCCTTATTTGGGGGATTTCTTGGAGGTGTTTTTAGATGATTTCTGTATATTCTCGTCACGTAAGGAGCATGTCATGAAGATTAGGTTGGCCTTCCAAAGGGTCAATGATGCAAATGGCAATCTCAACCCTGAGAAATGCACCATTGGAGCCACTCAAGGGAGGTTATTGGGACATATTGTCTCATTTGAGGGCGTCAAGCTTAACTCTGAGAAGGTAGAAGCTATCCTCAAGCTCTCCCTGCCAACAACCAAACGTCAGGTATGCTCATTTGTCAATCTAGCAGGATACTATCACCGCTTCATTGATCAATATGCTGCTTTGACATGACCCATGACTATGCTATTAAAAGATGGGGTTGATTTCTCTTGGGATGAGGATTGTGATCATGGGTTTGCACAAATCAAGAATGCTCTGGCTTCAAAACCCATTCTGTGCAATCCAGATTGGTCAAAGACTTTCTATATCAATCCTGGGTTTGGTGAGCACACTCTGGCAGGTATTCTTCTCCACCAAGGGGAGGATCGGTTCATGTATCCCATTCGATTTGCTTCTCGACAATTGCTCGACACTGAGCGACGCTATTCAGAGGCTGACAAGCATGCCTTGTCTTTGGTGTTTTGCATTGAGAAATTTAAGCATTATGTGGCTGGAAAGTCCTTCATTATACTCACTAGCACTGGTCTTGCAAAGCAGGTTCTTCAATCACCAAATCCCATGGGCGGGTTGGCCAAATGGTTGGCAGTTCTACAAGAATATGATTTTTCTTTCAAAATTGTAAAAGGGGGTTGTTCCAACTTGAAGAATGCTTTGATTGATTTAGAGGAGTGCCTTGATGTAACCCTTGTAGCGGCCATAGAAGTTGGGGATCCATGGTATGGTGGTATCTACAGGTTTCTGAGTGCTTTCTCCTTTCCTCTAGAAAGTACTAGCTATGAGAGAAAGAAGATCCGCAGAGATAGTAGGCGCTACACCCTCCTTGATGGGGTGTTGTACCGTCAAGGCATGGATGGGATAATAAGATGGGCCATTGATGCAGATGAAGTGCCTAAGGTATTGAAGCATTATCATGATGGATTTTGTGGAGGCCACTATGCCAGTGACTATACAGCTAAGAAGATTTTACATGCTGGATACTATTGGCCGACCTTGTTTAAGGATGTCACTTTGTATTGCAAAACCTGTGAACCATGCCAATTCTTTGGTAGGAAGGATTTGCGTCCTAGGCAACATCACCCAGTGATGTCCATCCATCCGTTTCAGAAGTGGGGAATAGATTTTGTTGGGCCCTTGCCCATGACTGCCCGCAAAAGGAAGTATCTTTTGGTAGCCACTCAGTATGTCACTAAGTGGGCTGAAGCTATTGCCCTCCTTGCTGCAAATGGTAAGGCAATTTCAAATTTCATATTTGAACATATCTGCATAAGGTTTGGGACACCCATGGAGATTGTCTCTAACCATGGGAGTCCATTCTTAAATGAAGCAGTGGAGTTACTCATGGATCGCATCGGTATTGATCATCACACTTCTAGTATCTATTATCCGGCATCCATGGGTCAAACAGAGTGGACCAATGGCCTCCTTTGTAAAACCATGGGAAAAATGGCCACAGGGAATAGGAGCCAGTGGGATCAAAAGGTCACTGAAGCCGTGTGGGCTTACAACATCACTCATAAAACATCTACAGGTCACACTCCTTTTGAGTTGGTGTATGGTACTGAGGCCGTTTTACCACTAGAGATAGAGATTCCAGCTTTGAGATTGGCACAAGAACAGAGGATGACAGAAGATGAACATGTAGAGGCCAAATTGGTACAACTTGAGAAGTTAGATGAAACCCGATGCTTTGCACTACACCAAAAAGAGATCCAAAAGAATAGACAAAAGGCCTGCTTGGATGCTAAGATTCACAAGGGATGGGAAAGACACTTTGTTGAGGGGGATGTAGTGCTATGCTTTGATAATAGATTAGACCACCAAATGGATAAGAAGTTTCTACCACTGTGGACTGGTCCATATAAAGTCATCAAGGAATGTAGCAATGGGTCTGTACAAGTTCAGGAGCTACATGAACCATATGGCAAGAAGGTGATCAGCAAGCATTACCTCAAGCCTTTCTTTGTGCGTGATGGACCTAGGCATGGAAATGCTATGCATTCCCTGCCTGGGGGGGGGAACTGTTATGGATAAAATTGTCTAAGGAAAAAGGCATTAATATGTGTGTGTCTTTGTATATGTGGCAATAGTATAATAAAATATGGTGTGCATAGGGCCCAGGGTTGAGGTGGCAGGGCATGACCATGTGCCACCCTTCCACGTAAGAGGACCCATAAGGTGTGTTGTACATAATCCATGGTAGTAATATTATAAAATATAAGGTGGCATGGCTCCTCCATGTGCCACCCCTCCACCTAGGCTACATTTAGTGAGTTATGGCACAAAGTCCATGGGAAAAGTAATAAAAAATAGATGGAGATGGATATTATATTGGGTTATTCCCTCCATATAGGATAGGCCCATGTAGGGGAGGTATAGAAGGTCCAAGAGAGCAAGTTAAATAGTGGGGAAAGTAGGATGAGGTGGCAAGATTCCTTGTGCCAACCCTCCACTTGTCCTCCTAGAGGTTTGAACATATTATAAAATTGGGAAGAGACCAAGGGAGTATCATAGACTTGAGATATGGGGCTTGATTTATGTGGAAAATTGAGGCAAAGGGTTGTCGCACACAATTGAGAGTGCATAACCGCCTAGCCCACATGGGAGACTTTTCCACACACACCATGCATGTGGGAGGATGCATTAATTGGGAGAGACCCCCTCTTTTGGCTATAAAAGGAGGGGGCTATTCCTTGATGAGACACGCTCATTCTTGTAAAGGCACCTAGCTAGTACTTTGATATTTCCCTCTCATCCTTTCTTTCAAATAAATTATGGTCCTCTTCCCTTGATGTCTCCATCTTTACATTCCTCCTCCTATCATATACATGCTTCTCTTCCCCCTCTCCCTTTCCCCTTGTGTCATAGTCTCCCTCTTCATTCCCTCCCCTTATAATTCCTTTTCCCCTCCCATAAAAACATTTCGCCCTCACGATCTCCTTTCCTCTATGGCCCTCGAGCGTCGCCATGCTTAGCCTCTAGCCTCTGGTCTTGATTTCTTTTTCGGCTAATAGCACCTAGAAGAGGGGTAATATATCCATGTAGAGTCCCAATTTCTCAAACCACCTGCATGTGTGCGCATACCATCATATTTGACCACCCTCAATCACCAAGGCCATAAAAAACAATATTGCTAGCCATGGTAGTCTACGTTGCCTGAGGTGTAGGAGCATACTCCCTGATGTAGTTAGTATAAATATGTGATGAGCTAGTTCAATGTTGCATCAAGATGTAGCAGAGATGACCCAAACTTAATTTGAATGACTTAGTGGGGAAGTGAAAACTTACTACAGATCATCCCACGATAACATGAGAACCTAAAGTCACTCTATCCTAGCCCACTCTATAATTGAGAGATTTTCCCCCCAAAAAGGGCTGCCATATGTATGGTTGTCGACTAGACAGATCAAGAAGTGTAAAAGGAGAGTCTTGGGTCGAGGGTCTCAAAATTATGAGTGGAAGCATTGTCTTGCTAGGCGGGTTAGCATATCCTCTACTCAAACTGCATTGCATTGCCGATCTCATCATGAAAATAGGACCAAACTAAAGAAATCCTAAATAAGTGTATGATGAAACAATCTCAACCAGTGATCCATAGAAAAGTAAATAGATCTCTATGAGAGCAGCTACTTGAGATGTATTAAAGATCATAACCTTGGCCTTACCAAGTTTTCCCCTCAAATCATACGACTCATAGAACACTTGTAATGCATCTAAGTGTCTCTAGAGACAAATCTATAGCTTTAGCGTAACCTTAATCTCACCAAGTTTTCCCCTTAAAAAGTGACTCATAGAACACCTGTAATGCATCTAGGTGTCTCTAGAGACCCTCTAAAGGAGAAGATGATAGGAACACCTCATCTTCATATAAAAGGATTGAAATCAAGGAGCCACTACTAGAGGGCATCCATCCTTCCTAGTGTCTACATAAAGGTCTCGGGCTCATCTTTGTAGAGGCTAACAAGGGTTTGTGATAGTGAGAGATCTTGATTGGATCCAATATTTCTCATGATCTCCTTTGTCCATCTAGCTCCTCTATGGACTCTACCTAAGACCCTCTTGTAGAGTGCCATAATAGCCCATATTATCTCTTGGTCATAACCCGTGTGTTCTTCATATTGTGCCAAGGTATCTTTTAGAAATCCACAAAGCACTAGCAATAGAACCTCTATCTCCATGACTTAGCCTCCTCTATGAAACTCATGAGTGTGAGTATGTGATTTTGAGTGTGAGTATTTGATCCATATGTCCGTGGTCATGCTGAAGTTGTATCTCTACGAATCGGATGACCTCCATGTCGAGTACTAATGCATATATCTTAGACATGAACATGTCTAATCATAATGGTCCTAGATTTTTATGGGCTCATGGGGTCCCCTTCATTGTGATGGGTGTGATGGTGTTAAGAGTCAATTGTGTGGAAAGCCAAGGCAAACTACATGATTGAAGAGCATTGCTAAGATCAATTGAGTCTAGGATTTTTATCCCATATGCAATAAACTTGATGCATAGTCCCTCATGATCTTTGCTTGGACATTATGGAGTTTCAATATTGTGTCCTTTACACCACCCTTGGTAGAAATATTGTAGGAGGTAGGATGAGGTGAGTGTAGGAGGTCATGAGCAGGTTGCTGGGGAATGTCATATAGTGTGCATGCATAGGTGTGACATACTTGGGTGTCTATGAAGGGTGATGGGGATTACTCAAAATTTTTTTGCCAAAAGTCCTTGGAGTTGTTGATGAACAAAATGTTTATTAAATCCTCCTCATTTTGATGTACAAAATCATGCATCCTTCGACATGCCACTCGATTATATTCATGCATAATCTCTAGCTCACTTGGAAGGCTATGCTTGGCCTTGAATCTGATTTGGTGGCAAAGATCTTGCAATTGTCATCATATCAACTATTGCAAGGCATAAAACCAAGGGGTGGGGGTTGTGCGGTGGTGTAGGAAAAGGTGTGAAGGATAGCCTCATGAAGTGAACGAGTGATCATATTGGTGCTGTCCTCTAGTAAGCTATGCGATCAATGTATGTGAGCAGTATGTATAGGCTGCATAATTTTTGGGTGAGAGATTATGATCAAAGTGTAAATCATGATAGGTGGTGTGGGTGGTGTTGTGAGATGATGGGTAGTGATGCTAAAGAAGAGTAGTTGTGGTCTACCCCTAGAGGAAAAGAGGTTAGTGACATGAGATGTGAAGGAAGGGGATCACATGATGTAGTCAACTTTGGTGGAGCCTCCCTGATGTGGGAAAGATGTGAAACCACCTAAAGAGGGCCATCAAATGAGAATGATAAGATTGTGTATCCTACCCATCTATCGATGGAGTTTGGTATGATACCTACTTTTAGTTCAATATCTAATAGCAAGATAGTATAATGTCAAAAGTCTAGAACTTGTACTTGGCATGTGCCTATCCTCACATTGAAGGCTTAAATGAGGAGGTCTTCTTCATAGATTGAGAAGTCTATAATGCTTGGATGAAAGGGCTACATATGGTGATGTCATGACCTCCTCATGTACATCTCTAGCAATTTAGTGGGATGTCTTAGTTGGAAAATAGCATATTACGATGAGAACGTCTAACTAGACTGCTTAGGATCCGAATCTAGAGGAATCTAGAATGTGTGTTCCTTTGAATATGTGTCCATTCTCTCTACTGGGACCAACTCAATAAGGGATTACTATAAAGTACCACCACCCATCTTACCCTCATACTCCACCTATCACCCCTTGTCTCGTGTTTGTATGCTATCTTCTAGGTGAATCCACTAACCACTGGTAGTGTGTGCTCTAGGGTTTAATGTCTCTCTTTATAGAAGAACATGTCTTGTGTCCCATGTAGGAATCTAAGAAGTTCCTTGGATTTGACCATAAGATACTATTGCAGCTCGAAATGGTAAACAACATGGTCTTGGTATACATAGTTTCATAGATCCCACCCCTATGTAAGGGGGTGAGCAAGTGCCCAACACGAGGGATTCACTAGCAGTAATAAGGAGATGTCACCTGCATGCAATAAATATATGAAAATTCCCCTTATCTACCCCTATTTACGGGACCTTACCTTATAAAATGTACCTTCCTTCCCTTATGTAACCCCCCTCCCTTACACTCACGTGATACCATATGATAAACCCTAGTGGACCCCTCAGGGTGCCCAACAAGGGTCGATGAAGAGCATCAAAGTTAAATCCTCAAAAACTATGAAAAAGGGAACGGTGAAAGCTACCATGAAGACTCATATCCATATTCCTATTAGAATTATTACTATATTCTAGGCAGTGGCAAATGTAATGTAATAAGTGGGTTAGGGGCACTTTTCCCTCTTAGAGCTTTTTCCCCCTAACCACAATCAAGTCTCTAACTATGGTTAGTGAGATTAGATAAGGTTTTGTCACTAACACAAAACCCTCATCTCTTTCATTGTACTTCATTTAGTCCACTTTTGGGAGTGACCTACGTTCAGCTCACTCTCTACTTGCTCACTCTTGCTCTTGCTTCCATTTTTCTCACATTTGGTATCATAGCAACTCTCGTTTTTGGACCTGCTCCCTGCTCCTACTTCAACTTTCAAATCCCTGCTTCTCATCTGTATAGCTCCATCATCAAAACTGCAGTACACCGTCCGTACAACATACAAACTGATAGTCCGTACTATGACCCCCATGTGTGACACCATGTTTACTGGCCGTATTGTTGCAGTTCCACCATTCCATACAAGTTTCGATGCGGCATTTGTCCGTACACTTTGACGTCCATACAACGTATGGACTGATAGTCCATATGGTTTTGTTATATAATGCTTTATAGGTCATGTGCCACTATTCCGTACAGCACCACCCGCATTCTGTACAACTTTTGTTGGAGCACCGTACAGTCGTATGTGCTCTTAGTGTACCTGCTATTTTCGTACAGCCACACCATATAGTTTCGTCCGTACATCCGTACACTCACCATATAGCCCATAGTTAGTTTTGCCCATACATCCATATAGGTGTATGGATTTCGACCATACAGGAATCCATACAGTTTGGAGGTGTTAGTTCCTTGAGCAGTTTTCGTTTGCAGGGGCATTTTGGAAGGCACACTTTTAACATGCATTTGTGCATTTGAGCCATTGTTTGGCTGTAAAATTTGGGGCTTTTGCAATTACACTGCAATTTTGTATTAAAATTTAGGGGTTTTGCAGGCAGAGTGCAAATTGTGCAACATGTGGGGCTTTTAGACCTTTTTCCCTCTTTTTTAAGCCTTCTCTCCCTCTTGCAGATATTCCCTTATGTAGACTCTTGAGTCCATCTCTCTCTAGTTTATTCTCTCTCTATGAGTAGTCTTGGAGCTTCTTCTCTCTCTTGTATGTATGAAACCTTTCCTCCTTGCTTGTCTATCTAGTATATTGAGTGTATTTGAGTGGAGTCTTACTCTCATGGCAATGAAAGTCACTTCTTATCATTTTCCTTGAGTCCCCATTCCTTTTCTCCATTCCTATGTTCTTTTCTCTCTCTATTGTCGTTCTTATTCGGATGCTCACTGTGCACACATGGTCCATCCGTTTCTCGAGGCACCATGCAAGCTTCTTCCTCTCTTTTAGGCAAATTCTAGGGGTATCAGATCGTTGATAATTGTGGACACTTGAGGGAGTAGTTTGCTTAGGCGAAATCAGCATGGGCAAATGGTAGTTAATATAGCAGTTAGCCCCATTTCAGTATTTGGCCTATAACTTTCTCATCGGTGGTCCGATTTCAATGAAACTTATATTATGCGAAGCTCTCTTTAAGGTCTCCCTCGCATGTAATTAGTTTTTTGCATTGGGTCTAGGTTAAGAAGTTATTAGTCTTTGTGTATGACTATTTATTTCTATGGTAGTTTTTACCCCCTTTCAGTAAATTGTCCATATCTCTTTAACCGGTTATCTGTTTCCAACGAAACTTATATCAGTATGAAGCTCCTTCAAGGCACATCCCTACATATACTTTAATTTCTGATATCAGTTTTCTGGTGGAAGTTATAGACCTCTGTGTTTTCTAGTAGTTTGTAGAATGATTTGAGCCATTTCTAGAGGCTTCTGTGAAGGAGGTGCCATGTTTCCCCAGCATTTACCCATCCATCTAAATCAGCCCCTAGATATATATCAGTTCATGTCATGTTGAGCGGAAAGATCTTCCAAAAATGCATCGCTCTTCTCTTTGGCGCCGACCGGCTTGGTGAGATAATGGCCTCTGCGGATCCTTTTCTTCTCCTGATGCTGGACTACAACATCATTTGGGATGTTACCATATTCATTCTCCTCTAAGGGAAGCAAGGAGAAAGATATTTTGTGGTCTTCTTTGCATGAAAATATTTTCTTTGTCTCTCTTTGCAAGTGATAAGGGTCCCTATTATTAAGATTGGGAAGAGTAGGAAGCTAAGAGGTGCGTGAAGTTTCATTACCCCCAACTTCATGTCACATCTTTTGGTGGAGATGTTGGGTACATTTGGTATTGGATTCATCCCACCTTACTAAATGGTCTCGGGTGTACTTGATTGATGTTGCCTAGTATAGGCATGTGTTTTCTGATGTGATAAAGAAGAGATTGCAGCCCGCTTTTAAGAGAACTAGAAGATTCTGAAGGTGATGCTCAAGCTATTCGCACGGTCATCATGATCATATCCTTTGAGGTCGATATGCGAGAGTTGCAATCAACACAGTTGTACGAGGGTGCTAGGATGTCTAAACTACACTCTATCTCTCAATCTTGAATCTACCATGTGACTTACATCTTGGGCTCGCCATGGATGACGTGAATCCTTTCGGCTTACGCTCGACATCTTGGTCGACATGGCCCATAGTCTTGGTGAATTACAATATCCCACCATGACTAACAATAAAGAAGGGACACCTCATGCTTGCACTACTTGTGCCAGGGAAGTAATTAAAGGCCAAAAATATGGACGTGTACATGGCACCTTTGATAGAGGAGTTAAAGATCTTATGGAGAGGAGTGTGGGTCTTTAATATTTCTAGATCTCCTAGACATACCAACGATATTTTGGTCAGGGGTATCTTGATGTGGACCATGCACTACCTAGGATATGAAGAGTGCACAGGCACATGGTTGTGTCTTTACATGTATAATATAGGATTATGCTTTTATGACTCTCTTTCGCACACATGTCTTATACTAACACATTCATACACGTGTGTAGGTCTTGTTACAAGTGGGTACCATCACAACAACACAAAGCAACTATAGACGCGCTTGGTAGACGCACAAAATAGCGGGCGCGTCTATAGGCGTTGCTTTAGTAGAGGAATTACGAGTGCGTCTAAAAGCGCATCTAACAACTCATCTATTTGCACGTGTATTAACACGTCTATTTGCATGTGTAAACTGTGAAAACACGGGCCCATCTAACATCGCATTTATCAGAGTGTATATTTGTACGTGTATTAGCGCGTTTACACTGAGACTTAGACGCGCATTTAGACGTGTAGATAGACGCAAACCAGAGAATATAGAAAGTGAGATTTTGGTGTACATCATTGCTTTCCAAACATTGCCCATGATTACCAAAGCACATAATTTTTTGCAAGCCCACATATACAAGAATTAAGTGAGGTGAGGAGAATGAGACAATATGTAAAATAGTTTTGCCAATATCAATGATGGGGCTACGGTTCAATCTCATCCTCAATGAGATCAACCCTTGCCAAACTGTCTACTTCAAAATCCAAACAAGTGTTTAGATCTACAAATACATTCAACCCAATACTACTTGTGCTACTCATGTGCTCATCGAAATCAGCATCTCGAATGGTAGGCTCGTCCTCACGGGTAATGGCCTCAATATTTGTATCTCCTATCTCATGATCATCCTCCTCTCTCGTATCACGGTCATCATCACGTCCATGGCCATGATCATCCTCCATACGCTCCATATTAGTAAATGTACTATACATCACTTTGGAACGTGGCATAATAGGTATGACATGCCACCATCTATAATTATCCACCATTGGTTGATAGACAACCTAATTCAAACACAAATACAATCATGTTATTTTTCTTGCATTAAATATTTAAAAGCGAGTATTTTTATATGTGTGCATAGTACCTGTTCACATTGTTGCGGTAGTACTAGTGTGTCCTTCCTACTTTGCCAAAACTTTGTGGAGTCAATAGTTACAAAGCCACTTGCATGGCATTTGATTGTTGCATTAGGGCCTCTTTCCACCACGTCCTTAAACCACTTTACATCCAAAACATACACAAAGAAGCGTCGAAAGTCAAGCATAATAATATCTTGGATTATGCCACAATAATCATCCATGGCTCCATTGGCTCCCTCAAAGCTAGCAATGATGCCGCAATCTTGTGTGTTTCTCTTATCATCAATCCGTTGTGTTCGAAAATGGTTGCCCTCACACCATATAGCATTGAACATAGTGCACTACACCAAGAAAAAATCAATTAAATAAGCAATCTAAATTATTGAAAGCTCCTAACTTATGCATAAGATTCTATATACCGACCTTGCTCATGCATCCCCTAGCATAATCCCATTCTTCCATTGTGATATGCATCCCCTCGTCTTTCTCTGCTTTCTCCATTTCATCAAGTAGCCAATCCACATGAATATCCTTTGGAAGTGCTCTTAGATACTGAGGGTATGGCACACGAGATCCGTGGTGTGTACGAAAGAGGGCCCTTTCTTCTTGTCTTCTTGCCTTTGCATCCTCGTATCTTGTCACCCATCTTTTCATCACATCACTATTAAGCACGCAAAAGAGGTTGATACTATTATGCAACTCCGTGTCTATTAATTTGTTGCGTCCTTTCCCTTGAGGCACAATAGAGGTCATCCTTAGGTCTTCATCATCTCTCCATAGTCGTGGGAGAGAGCTATCCACATCAACAAGAAACTCAAAAATATATACAAGTGACTCTTGTACCAACCAACCCTCGGCCATGCTACCTTCGGATCTTGCATTTTGTCTCACGAAGCCCTTCAAGGTCTTCATGAAGCGCTCGAGGAAGAACAACCATCGTGCATGTATAGTACCGCATATAGCAATCTCATCCACCAAATGCACTATAAGATGTAGTTGGCTTGTGAGAATAGAACGTGGAAATGTCTCCTCCACTAAACAAACCACCTCCACTGACATAACTCGAGCATTCTCAAGCGTGGTGGGATCTATTTTCTTTGAACTCACATACCTAGAAATGAAAAACTACAGCATATTAGCAATATGCATTCAAACTTGCATGGAGCATTGATACGCATCATATTTTGTATCATGTAAAGTACCTCACAAGCTCGCCCATCTTGTAAATACAATCTTTCACGTCCTTCGATGCACTACGTGAAATGCTAGTAGGTAGTATGAACTGAACCCACGAGGAGGTGGTTGATTAGTTGCTTATAATTATTCACTCACAAATTTGAAAGGAAAAAGATATTATGCACATAAAATACTTACTTGGAGCATCTTGTGCCAATCATGAGATTTCAAGCCATATAATTGCTCTACACCTCTTTTCTTGCTCTTTGTAAAGGCTCCCTTCAAACACCTCATGCATCCAGTGGGAGTACGAATTGTAGTAATAGCGCGCTTCACCGTCGCCATCTCTAGCTTTGATAACATCCACGGGGCACCAGGTAAAAAAACATGCCCATTTGGTCTCTCTTATGGCCAAGCTTCACGCATCCTCCCTGTGGTATGTAGATCCTCCCTTATGCCTGCGGAATCTCGTGTCCCATTCAAATGCTCCCAAATGGTAGATGCCACATTCTTGAAGATATGCATGGGATCAAGCAAGTGATTGATCTTGAGGTGGGACCAATATGGTAAACGATAAAAGATGGAGTATCTAAACAAAATAAAGTGTTAGCGGGCAATCTTTACTTCCAGCCAATATAGCACACAATAGTTATAATCCCTTACCGGCTCATGCCAAGTGGTGGAGGAGTCATGGAACCCTCCCCAATTCTCATCCAATCTTCCGTGGTGAGTGATTGTGGGAGGACTTCATTCCAAGGGGCAACATATCTAGGATGATCAGGTGGGAGAAATCGATGGTGATTCTCATAGATGACCTTATTCAATGTGTCTGCCTGTGAGGCAACTAGTGAAGGACAACAAACAGGACATGCATGGTAACCCGATGTAGTGAGACTTGAACAATAGATGCAATTAAGAGTTGAAGGTGGGTTTAGGGTGCCACATCCTTTGCCTATTCATAATTAGAAGTGCAATGCTTACTTGAACACTTGCCATAGCCTGGGAAGTCATGCATCGTCCACATCAAGACTGCTTTGCAGTTGAAGTCTTGTGACGAGGGAGGCTTGCTCACATCATGCACCTCGATACCTCTCCAAAGTATCTCTAGCTCGTCAATCAAAGGGTCCAAATAAACATCAGGGTTTTTGACTTTATGTTTCCCTAGATTTAGAAGGGATAGCATAACATGTCCTTTCTTAATAGCCATAGAGGGTGGAAGATTGTAATTCTCCAATATCACTAGCCATACACTGTAAGATGTGCTTTTGAGACCAAATGGGTTCACACCGTCCACACCCAATCCAAGTCTCAAGCTCCTAGGTTCTTCCTTGAAGCTTGGCCATGTGTCTTCAATATGCTTCCACGCAGGAGAGTCCGCGGGAGTTCTCCACTTGCCATCGGTTGATCAATGGGAGGAATGCCATGACATGAGCTCTGCAATAGATTTTCACTTAACATATGTTGGATGTGAGGGATTATGGGAAAATGTCGCAGAACCTTACGAGGCACGTCCAATGTTTTGAGATCTGCTCTATATCTTGCCTCTCCACAAATAGGACACTCAACACACTATTCAAAATTTTTGGACTTGTGTAAAGTCCAATTTGAGAAATGGACTAAAAAATAGTCCAAAAATTTTGAATATACTAGTAATGTTGTTTTTTGAACTAGATTTGCTAACTCAAAACAAAAGATTTAATGATTTTGAACTAGATTTGCCAACTCAAAACAAAAGATTTAATGATTAAGTACTAAGAACATCAATGCATAACCAAATCTCTTACAAAGGTGGTCTACATAAACATCTTCATAACTTCACAAAAATCTCTTACAAAGTGGTCTACATAAACATCTTCATAACTTCTTGTAAATTGAGCAACTATCACCTAAGAACATCAATACATGACCAATAATAGATGACCAATTCTCTTACAAAGTGGTCTACATAAACATCTTCATAATCACCTAAGAACATCAATAGATGACCAATAATAGATGACCAATTCTCTTGGAAAGGTGGTGTAAATAAACACCTTTATATATAAGTGGTGTGCACACACGTTTATGACCATTTCTTTTAGAAAGGTGGTGTACATAAAGCCCTTAGAAAGGTAGTGTAGATAAATCCTTTTATGTGTAAGTAGTGTACATATACACCACACTTGGTATTAAAAAACACCGTTAAGTATAAAATGGCCCTCATAAACAATCTTTATACACAATAATGAGAGCAAAGAAATCAAAAAAGTAGTAAACTTTTTATTAGATATTAGCTTTACATAGAAGTTCAAAACTTGTGATTACAAAGCCGTTAGCCAACATGTTACTCAGTACCAATGTCCTCAATGCCAGGCCCTTGACTACCAGGGTCCTGACTAATAGGCTGCTCTAAGACTGGAGTCTCAATAGCAAGGTCCTTACTAGTTTGCTCTTCAGTTCCAAGCACTTGACTAGTAGGCTGCTCTGGAGTCTCATGACCAAGTTCTTGGTAAGTAGGGACCTGGCTACTAGGTTCCTGACTAGTAGGCTGCTCTGGAGTCTGTAAGGTCATGGTTGAAGAACCATCTATGCCTCCTGGTAACTCCTCCTGGTCATGCTTTGCCTCGTCCATACCTTCTTTGAGTAAGGCTTCCTTGCTTGATCCACTTGCCTGTCCTTCACCCAAGATCGATCCACTTGCCTGTCCTTCATCCAAGATCAAGGGTGCCTTCCTCACTTTTAATTTTAAGGGAAGTGCTTCCACCTCTTTAGCCTTACCTTTACCTGTGACGTGCTGTACTACTGTAACTTCTTGCTGCCGCGAACCTTCCCGTATGATGAGTGGAACCTCCTTGACTCTAGTTGACAATTGATCACCCCTATTCTTTGTGCGGATTTCTTCTTGCCGTAAGTCATCGGATGCAGAGCTTTCATCCTCATCATCACCTGAGCTAGAATCATCACCCTCAGACTCACTACCCTCTTCTTTGACATTTTCCTCCTCAAAGAAAGTAGTGCAACTGTAATATGTGTCAAAGAACTCAATTTGATGGGGGGTATCAATGACATTTACATTTCTACCTTGGCGTAGCAATTTCTCAGCAGCAAAACCCATTCGATACAATGCTACTTCCCACCCATCATTCAATAAATTCTTTGTCATCTCTAGTATCACATCAGGATCCATCGGCTTTCTGTAATCCACCATTGCTGCATCAAGCTTAACCTTATTGTCCTCAAATTAATGAAGCTTGAGAGTCCTTAAAGGAGTTTGGATTAGATTACCACCACCCCTCGATAAGAAGCACATCAAGAAAGGCTGCAAGACTTGAATGGCAATGCCTTCCAAGACAGTCATATGACTACGCAGGACTATACCATGGTATACTTTTGAAAATAAATACCCAAATGAAGATGTCAAACTCGCATATAGGGCATCCCTTTGTGATTCTGTCACGAACAGGACCAACGTTGATCTTTTCTTATCTGCCATAGGACCTTCAACAATAAACCGCACAAGTTCAACTATCCGTGACACTGCAAGGTCTTGCAATTCATCTATGAAAAATACGCATGGCTTCTCCCAAGCATGACCACTCATTGTTATGAAATGCTCTGTATCAATGCCATTGATGTGTGCAAATTTTGTATCATTCTTTGATAGCAGGATATCATAAGAGAAGCTGAATGGAGAACCATCATCTAAACCACCAATTGCTCTACCTTGGGTACTGGACTGCAAGGCCTTTTTCTTGATGTCCATATATTCTGTCTCAACAACCTTTGGCATTTTAGCTCTTAGATCCTTTGTTGGTGTGGCATCTACATCCATTGAAGCCAACCACTTTCTAGCCCATGTCTTATCAAGGAGTTGACCTAGGCTAAGTGCTTTCTTCTTATCCACATCAATTGACTTGCCAGCTAACTCATCATCAGATTTCAATAAAAATAATAGTGCCGAGAGAGCAGCCTCACTTTGAATCATTCGGGTGACCACTTCATCTAAGTTGCTATGCTTGCTCTTCTTTCAAAAGAAGCAGTCACCACTTAGGATCTTCTTGCATACTTCTTCTGTTATTGCATCTGGAACAAACCTTAAAGCTCTCCACCAAACAATAGACATCGGTTTCTTTATTTCTTTCCTCTGAGTAGCAATGTGCTCTGGTGCCTCAAAGGATATCTTTCCTGTTTCATATGCTTGGCAAACATCCACGATGCTCTGAAACACTGAGTCCTCACGGAAGACAATGCAGGTAACATCCCTGTATCTTGCAACGGCGGTGTTCAAATCCTTTGCCTCAACCTTATTACCTGGTATGCCTTGCGTATTGCTTACAACACCTTTTAAGCATCTATAGAACCGAGTCCTCTTTGCCATGTACTCCGATGTAGGTCTCCTGCCCTTCACTGTTTGTGGCTTTCCACAGCCCATCCATAACTCCCTTGCCTTTATCAAGATCTTAGAAAGAGAAGAGCTTTTTTTCAACCTAAATGGAGCAGAATTCAGCCTCTCTGATTCTAGAATGTACTTCGAGTCATCATTAAATATGCATATATGACAAATGACCCGTTGAAACTTTTCCATCCACTCAATCTGTGGCAAGTTTCCTTTTCTTCCCTCATCAAGGGCGATCCTGCAAGCCTCACAAAAGTGTTGCCCATCAATGGGCTCAAACCTGCATCTTTCTAAGAATCTATTCTTTGCCAGCATGTATCTCTTCTCAATGTCACTCCCATATCGGCTTTGGTACAAAGCCTCTCCACGAACAAAGTCACTCCTTCTAAAGTTCTCAAAAGCATCAAGAAAGTCCACGCGCTTTTGAAATGTGACATTAGGCAATGTAGGATCATCTTCTTGAAGTCTCTTAAATGCCATAGGACGAAGAGTGATATTAGTGGCAACGGGAGTTCTTGTTTTCCTTGTATCTTCATACAATTTGCATGCAAATATCTTATCGAGCTTTCTTTGATTTGTGAACAATGAAGCTCGATCAATAAGCATTGTGGCCACGCTGAATTGTGAAAATCCCCAAATGTATCCCTCATCCTCTGGAGGATGTAAGTCCGCCACACTTATAGAAAAGTCTTCGAGACTTGTATCTTCTTCTTGCTGATCTTCCTCTTCATTGCTATCCAATTTTTCGCCTGGTTTTAAATAGCCTGCGCTTGAGCGATCTGCACGTGGAGTAGGAGTTATTTTTGCTCTCTTTCTGGGAATAGCTATAGCACTTGAGTCTGCTCCACGATCACTCCTTCTTGTTCCTGTAGTTGTAGCAGTCGATGGCATAGGTACAGTTGGAGATACTGTAGTTACACTTGCTAGAGTACCGGAGTTACCACCACAGATATTGACGGTACTTGAGGGTTATATGTTATAGATGGCATACTTAGTGCTGCTGAAGGTTCAACATCACCACTTGGAAATGCATCCCACATTTTCTGCAATGCTTCTAAGGCATTAAGTAATTCTTGGGATCCCTCAATTGAATCTGGTAACGGCTTCAAGAAGTGCTTCGGAGTAACTCGTAACTTGTAAACCACCTCATCATTCTTTCCTTGGCACACAATTTCTATCAAATTGTTTTCTTTAATATTGATGTTTGATACCATGCCACCATTTCTTACTGCCTCTGCAGAATATTTCGGGCTTGATATGTTCTCTGAAGTGATCACAAAAAAATACTTTGATTTGCGCTCCATAAAATACCAAGCATGTTCAAGGTATTTGAAAGACACCTTGGAACCAAAACTGGAAGCCATGGAAGCTATAGTTTTCTGAAAAACAATCAAAAATAAAAAATGAGAAATACAATGATTTTCAAACTCAAAATATTAAATAAATTTTTAATTAAATATTCTTTTAAGTTTTATTTATTTTTAATTTTTAAAATAAAATATTTTTTTCTTTTTTAATTATTCTATTTTAATTAATAAGTTTATTTTTATATTTAAAATTTAATTTAATTTTTTGATTTTTTTTAAGTTTTATTTATTTTAACTTTTTTAATTTTGACGGGACAGGGCGCAGGGAAAGCGCGGGGAAGGGGGAGCGCGAGGGGACGGGGGGCGGGAGGGGGCGACGGCAGGGACGGGGAGGGGGCATGGGGCAAGGGGGAGACGGAGGGGGCTCGGGCGGGGAGGGGGAGGCGGAGGGGCATTGCCGCCCCCGCAACAGGTGAGCCCCTCCCCCTCCCCGCTCGCGCTCCCTCCCCCTTGCCCCACTCCCCCTTACCCTCCCCACGCCCACCCCTTGCCTGCCCCCTTGCCCGCCCCCTTGCGATGTCCCTCTCCCTGCCCCTCGCCCGCCCCCTTGCCCTCCTCACGCCCACCCCTTCCCTCCACCCGCCCCCTTTCCCTCCCCACGCCCCCCCTTCCCTTCCCCCTTGCCCCTCCCCTTGCCCTCGCCCCGCACCTGTTGTGGGAGATCCCCCACCTGTTGCGCACGCAACAGGTGTCCCCTGCCCCTCGCCCGCCCCCTTGCCCTCCTCGCCCCTCGCCTGCCCCACGCCCCCCCTTCCATCCGCCCACCCCCTTGCTCTCCCCATGCCCCCCCTTCCCTTTCCCTTGCCCCTCCCCTTGCCCCCAGTTGCGCACGCAATAGGTGAGGGGGGCGATGCCCCCCTCCCCGCCCCCCTCGCCCGCTTGCCCTCCCCATGCCCCCCCTCCCCTTCCCCCTCCCCTCGCCCGCCCCCCCTCCCCTCGCCCTCGCCTGCCCCCTCGCCCCCCCTCCCCCTTGCCCCTCCTCCCCTCGCCCGCCCCCCCTCCCTCCGCCTGCCCCCTCGCCCCTCCCCTCCCCGCCCCTCGCCCGCCCCCCCTCCCCTCGCCCTCGCCCGCCCCCTCGCCCCCCCTCGCCTGCTTGCCCTCCCCACGCCCCCCCTCCCCTTCCCCCTCCCCTCGCCCGCCCCCCATCCCCTCGCACTCGCCCGCCCCCTCGCCCCCCCTCCCCCTTGCCCCTCCTCCCCTCGCCCGCCCCCCCTCCCTCCGCCCGCCCCCTCGCCCCTCCCCTCGCCCCCTCGCCCCTCCCCTCCCCGCCCCTCGCCCGCCCCCCCTCCCCTCGCCCTCGCCCGCCCCCTCGCCCCCCCTCGCCTCGCCTGCCCCCCCCACGCCCCCCCCTTCCCTCCGCCCGCCCCCCCCCCTCGCCCCCCCCTTCCCTTGCCCCTCCCCTTGCCCCCCTCACGTGAGGGGGGCAAGGGGAGGGGCAAGGGAAGGGGGGGCGAGGGGGGGGCGGGCAGACGTGAGGGGGGCAAGGGGAGGGGCAAGGGAAGGGGGGGGCGAGGGGGGGGCGGGCGGAGGGAAGGGGGGGGGCGTGGGGGGGGCGGGCGAGGGGAGGGCGGGCGAGGGGGCGGGCGAGGGCGAGGGGAGGGGGGGCGGACGAGGGGCGGGGAGGGGAGGGGGGCATCGCCCCCCTCACCTGTTGCGCACGCAACAGGTGGGGGGGGAAGATGCGAGGGGCGGGGAGGGGAGGGGGGCATCGCCCCCCTCACCTGTTGCGCACGCAACAGGTGAGGGGGGCGATGCCCCCCTCCCCTCCCCGCCCCTCGCCCACCCCCCCTCCCCTCGCCCTCGCCCCCCCTTCCCGCGCCCTCCCCACGCCCTCCCCTTCCTGCGCCCTCCGCCCCCCTTCCCTCCGCCCTCCCCATGCCCCCCCCCGCGCCCGCCCCTTGCCCCTGCGCCCGCCCCGTGCCCCCTTCCGTTGATGGAAGGGGGCAAGGGGCAGGCGCGGGGGGGGGCATGGGGAGGGCGGAGGGAAGGGGGGGCGGAGGGAAGGGGGGGCGTGGCGACGGAAGGGGGTAGGGGGCGGGCGCAGGGACAGGGGGAAGGGGAAGGGAAGGGGGGGTGTGGGGAGGGGGGAGCGACGACAGGGAGGGGGAAAGGGGCAGCGGCAGGGGGAAGGGAAGGGGGCGGGAGGAGGGAAGGGGGCGGGAGCAGGCAAGGGGGAGGGGAAGGCAGCGCGAGGCGGGGACAAGGGGAGGGGAAGGGGAACGGGGCGGGACGAGCAGAGGGAAGGGAGCGGGGCAAGGGGGAGGGGAAGGCAGCAGGACGGGGAGGGAAAGGAGAGGAGGGGAAGGGCCTTGGGGAGGGAGGAGAGGGGAAGGGGGAAGGGAAGGGAAGGGAAGGGAGGGGAGAAGCGGGAGGAGAGGGGAAGGGAGGGGAAGGGGAGGGGAGAGAGAAAGTTGGAGAAGAGGGAGGGAGGGAGTACCTGAGTGGAGAGGTGGTGGAGCTCCAGGAAAGTTGTGAGAGAGAATAAGAGAGTTGTGAGACAGAATGAGGAGAAGTAGAGTTTTATAGGAAATGGATAGCTTTTAGGTCAAGTCAGCTTTTTTTAGTTTTTAAGGTTTTTTTAGTTCTTTTAGGTTCACTATAAGTAGAACATTCTTCATTCTCTCTTTCATTCAAAGATCATTCGTTTACACTCCACGCTTCTCTCCTCTCATCAACCTGTTGCAGGATTCGCAAAAATTTTCAAAATATTGCAAGAGGTGAGTTCATTTTTAACCTATTGCGTACGCAAGAACTTCTAAGAATCAAGTTTTTATAAATTTGAATTTTTTTTCAAATCCGATCTTTTTCTCAAAAACTTGTGTGTACGCAACAACTTAAAAAACCATTTTAGCATTAAATCTTTTTTTCCACAAATTTTCCTCTTTAACTCAAACTCTCACAACCCCTCCCTACCTATTGCGTACGCAACAACTTCAAAACAAAATTTAACACTCAAACCCTACCTATTGCGTACGCAATAACTTCAAAACAAAATTTAATCATAAATCTCTAAAAAAACTCATCAACCAAAAAAAACAATCTATTACAAATTTCTCTCTCAACCTCAAAGCCACTCAAACCTCCCTACCTATTGCATACGCAACAACTTCAAAACAAAATTTAATCATAAATCTCTCCAAAAAACTCCTTTAAAAAAAAAAACAATCTATTACACATTTCTCTCTCAACCTCAAAAGCACTCAAACCTCCCTACCTATTGCGTACGCAACAACTTCTTGAAACAAAATTTTATCACAAATCCTCCAAAAAACTCTTCTCACGACACCTTATTCCAAATATCTCTATCAACCTCAAAACCACTCAAATGTCCTACCTATTGCGTACGCAACAACTTCAAAACAAAATTTAATCATAAATCTTTTCAAAAAACTCTTCTCACTACACTTTATTAATATAAGAAATCCATTTATAATATTTTTACTCCATAATATAATAAATTTTTATTAACTAATGTTAAAATATAATTTTGCTAAAAATATATATTATTAATCTATAAATTAATATAAATATTATATAATTATTATATAAATAAATATATAAATACATTAATTTAAGAAAAAAGTTAAAAGGAGGTCTTCTAGCATATGTGCTTTATATAATATTTACTCTTAAAACAATGAAGAATTAGTGAATATATTGCTCTTCTATACATTATTAACTTAAAAACTAATATAAATATAAATTAATTATTATATAAATTTAAATAAATATATAAATAATTAATATTATACATTAATAAAATTTAAAATTATGTAGATTATATACTAATAATCTTTTTATTTTAAAAAGTAGTCAATAAAAGAATTAAATTAATTTTAAAAATAAGAAAATATTAAAATTTACACACTTACTTTTAGCATGTATGCTTTTATTCCATGTGTATAATACTTGTTAGTTAGTCGAAAAATAAAAAATTAGATAATGTATTTGTAAGGTAGGTATTTAAAACCATAGAATCTAGAAGACTACACTATCATTGCATCCATATCATTTTTTTACTTTAGTAACCATCAGATATCCATGATTCCATGTGTATAATACTTGTTAGTTAGTCGAAGAATGCAAAATTAGATAATGTATTTGTAAGGTAGGTATTTAAAACCATAGAATCTAGAAGACTACAGTGTCATTGCATCCATATCATTTTTTTTACTTTTGACTAGGTAGGCTTGTAACTACTTAAAGTAAAGCCTTTGCAAAGGATCGTACCTTCTGATACACCATGCAGCATGAATGTAAAAAAATATGAATCGGTGTGCTTTTATCCTATGTGCTTGTCCCTAATCAGTAGGATACTTTGACTAGGTAGACTTATACTTACTTAAAGTAAAGCCTTTGCAATGTATCGTACCTATAAACAAAACACTTTGGAAAGCATATAACATATAGTCTATATATATCCAAACTAAATACTTTAGAATGCATATTTTATATAGTCTATATATCTTAAATCTTACATCCTAAATCTTAAGTCCTAAAGTTCCCTAAATCTTAGGTTATATAATCTAAGCTCTTAAACTTATATAATAGTTATAATCCCTAAACCTTAAATCCTAATCCCTATAACTTAAATTCTAAAACCTAATTTTCAATTCTAAACCCTAGATTCTACACTCTAAGCTCATGATCTTATATACTAAACCTTAAAACCTAAATCCTAAACCCTAAAACAATAATCATAAACCCTAAAAGCTAAACCCTAAACCTTATATTTTTAACCCTAAACCCTAAACCCTAAATCCTAAACCCTAAACCCTAAAAATATAATCATAAACACTAAACCCTAAACACTAAATCTTAAATCCTAAGCCCTAAATCCTTAACCCTAAATACTAAGCCCTAAGCCCTAACCCTAAAATACAATCAAAATTTTATGAATTTTCTCGATTTGTGCAACATGTTGGATATACCCCCCAACCTGTTGCTTGAGCAACAGGTTGGGGGGTATATCCGACCTGTTGCACAAATCGAGAATTTCAGATAGGAACAAAGACATGGTTCATTGAGCAAGAGGCAATGGGAGCGACGGTCGATTGGGTGAGAGAAGCTTATGCGGAAAGTCATTCTCTATTTCCGCATAAGCTCCCTCTCTATTTTCGCATGAGCATAAGCATGAGCTTATGCTTAAGCATAAGCATAAGCATAAGCTCATGCTTATGCTCATGCATGAGCATGAGCTTATGCTTAAGTTTCCACATAAGCTTATGCTTATGCATGAGCTTATGAGGAAATAGAGAATGAGAGAAGCTTATGCAGAAACTCATTCTCTATCGCATATAATCGTCATTAAACTCCATATTTGGCGGATTAGGGTATCTTTGTTTTAACTCATCGATCACCGCCTTTAGAATGAGAAGAAGTAGACTTACCACGGTTGCCTCGAACGCATACCGTCTGCCTGCACCAAAGTGCGAAGTACCTACGACGTCCAGCTATCTCTTCGCAGCCCTCCTCTGACCCTCGAACATTTCGGGATGGTCCCTATGTTGCTTCTTGAAGTACTTTCAATCAGCTTTGTCTGCCTAGCTAGGTTTAGCCAACCCCTTTGTAATGGAAGTACGCAAGGTTGATCTACGATGCTTCAGGACCAAACCCATTTCTCGATTTGTGCAACAGGTCGGATATACCCCCCAACCTGTTGCTCAAGCAACAGGTTGGGGGGTATATCCGACCTGTTGCACAAATCGAGAAATGGGTTTGGTCCTGAAGCATCGTAGATCAACCTTGCGTACTTCCATTACAAAGGGGTTGGCTAAACCCAGGTTGGGGGGTATATCCAACATGTTGCACAAATCAAGAAAATTCTCGATATGTGCAACATGTTGGATATACTCCTCAACCTGTTGCTTAAGCAACAGGTTGGGGGTATATCCCCCAACCTGTTGCTCAAGCAACAGGTTGAGGAGTAGATTATACCCCCAACCTGTTGCTCAAGCAATAGGTTGAGGAGTATATCCAACATGTTGCACAAATCGAGAATTTTCTTGATTTGTGCAATCAAGAACAGGTTGGGGGTACATCCAATCTGTTGCACAAATCAAGAAAATTCTCGATTTGTGCAACATGTTGGATATACTCCTCAACCTGTTGCTTGAGCAACAGATTGGGGGTATATCCAACCTGTTGCACAAATCAAGAAAATTCTCGATTTGTGCAACATGTTGGATATACCCCCAAGGTTGGGGGTATATCCAACATGTTGCACAAATCGAGAATTTTCTTGATTTGTGCAATCAAGCAACAGGTTGGGGGTATATCCAATCTATTGCACAAATCAAGAAAATTCTCGATTTGTGCAACAGGTTGGGGGTATATCCAACCTGTTGGACAAATCTAGAATTTTTGAGTAATAGTAGAATTTTTGAGCAACAGGTTGGGGGTATATCCAACCTATTGCACAAATCTAGAAAATTCTAGATTTGTGCAACATGTTGGATATACCCCCAACCTGTTGCTCAAGCAACAGGTTGGGAGATATATCCAACAAGAGGCCTCCAACTTGTTGCTTGGGGGATATATCCAACAACAGGCCTCCAGGTTGGGGGGTATATCCAACCTGTTGCACAAATCAAGAATTTTCTTGATTTGTGTAACAAATTGGATATACCACCCAACCTGTTGCTCAAGCAACAGGTTGGGGGATATATCCAACAATAGGCCTCCAACCTGTTGCTTGGGGGATATATCCAACTGTTGAACCTATTGCTTGGGGGATATATCCAACTACTGCTCAACCTTGCACAAATCAAGATTTTTCAGTTGTAGGTTGGATATATTCCCCAATTGTATATCAAATTGTTGCACAAACAAGAAAAATTCTTGATTTGTGCAATAAGTTGGATATATCCCCCAACCTCTTGCTTGATATATCCAACCGGTTGCTCAAGCAACAAGCTGGGGGATATATCCAACCTATTGCACAAATTAAAAAAATTCATTAAATTTTGGTTGTATTTTAGGGTTAAGGTTTAGGGTTTAAGATTTAAGATTTAGGGTTTAGGATTTAAGATTTAGGGTTTAGGATTTAGAGTTTAGGGTTTAAGGTTTAGGATTTATTGTTTAGGAGTTTAGGATTTAGGGTTTAGGAATTAAATGTTTAAAGTTTAGGATTTACAGTGGTTAAGATGTTTTGGTATTAATTATTTAAAGTTTAGGATGTAGGGTTTAGGTTAATGCCTTCTCTGCTAGTTTTGATATAGAAGTTATTAAGTAATAATAAGCTCAATGATTATTTATTAAATGTTCATTTTGAGTTGCTAATTTACTTTTATACATAAAACAGGTATTCACCCTAACAGAGGGTATGGATGTGGTGTTATATAAGAAGAATGAAGTGATGGCTTTTGGACGAATTCATAGTCTTGATCCTATGAATGTGTGTCATTTTCAACATTGTGGTGAGAGAAGATGTGTAGTGATAATCACCAACGTTGTAAATCCTGAAGTACATTTAAAATATCCACATGGAGACTTTGAAACATTGGGAGATATCTTACAATGTGACATATTTGATATGCAAGCACATAGAACACTCTGGGACTAAGACGAAATTGTTCCAAAGACATACTTTCAAGATATCAAGAAAACTTATATCTAGGGGGAAAAAGTACAGATGTTATCTTGCTCCGGAGAAGTTTTAGCAATTGGCAACTTTAAGGGCTATGCTCAGAGTTTTCTCTGTATAGTGGAGATAATTAAGTTGACTAGTGCAGGTGTCATTCAAAATGCAATGGATAGTACTTCACAATTAGACGTCCATAATACTATGTCTCAACTACAAGTTCATAGTACTTGTAAATGGGGGTTAGCTTTCTTGAAATCAAGTTTGCCCAAGACAGTTTCCTTCAATGTCATGGAAGACACAACAGAATATTATCAGAAGAAAAAGACTATAACACAAATGGGATCCAAATTGATAAGAAGCTATAGTAGTAATCAAGAGTATCATAGTGGCATGCTCACAGGTATCGAGGACATTATAGTAATAGATGTTGATGTAGAAAAGGTTTCTTGTGTTGCAAGTGACTCAAATATACTCACTGGTATAGAAGACTTGTCTTGTGTTGCAAGTGACTCGAACAGGCTCACTGGTATAGAAGACTTGTCATGTGTTGCAAGTGACTCGAACAGGCTCACTGGTATAGAAGATTTATCCTGTGTTGCAAGTGACTCGAACAGGCTCACTGGTACAGAAGACTTGTCTTGTGCTGCAAGTGACTCAAACATGCTTATTGATATAAAAGACAAAAGATGTGTTGAGAATAATAAGATGGGACCACAAAGAAAAATACATGCAAAGATCAATGGGATAAGTGATGCAATAACAGGAATTGATGATATTAGTGACAATGATCATGATGTTACCACTCGAATACAAGGCAAAAGGGGCAGAGAATCTGAGAATATTGTTGCTAGCATGCCAGAGAATATAGATGGGAGAATCTTGAGTTACGAAGGAGAAACAATTCAACCACAAAATTCAAGAGGCATTGGCAACAAATTGACATCAATGAACATGTCGACCAGATTGCCATTTCCAAGATATTATAAGGTATCAAATAATTCTTAAGCCTACACAGCATTTGATTATAAAGATGAAGATTCAAGGGAAATGGATTCGAGGTTTGATGGTCTTACAACTAGAAAACGCAAGACACTATTTACAAAAAGAAAGTATGTGAGTGTGAAGAGGCGAAGAATCATGGCATCAATTCCAGAACCAAAGAGACATGTGATGCTATCCGAGGAGAATATGGAAAGGATGCTTATGCGAGTTTGTTGCAAGAGACTTTGCATTAGAAAAGTTGGGAAAGATGATTGTGCAGCCATACGCCTTGGTATTTGGAGTAAGACAGCACCTAATAGACATAACTATCTTCTTCAAGAGTTTTCATGCTTTCTTCATCAAGGCACTAATCAAGATTTGAGCACAAGACACTGTAAACCTAGATTGAAACCCATGGTTAATGGGAGACCCATTTGCAATTGAGGATATCAATGGTTAACTGGACTATCACATGGCACATACTGGACCATCTGGGCAGAGGTGAAAGAAAAAGTTATTCATACAATTCATGGAAATACCTACAAGCTTAAATGCCATGGAAGCACTATAAATGCAACCGCAACATTAAAGCAAGTTCTCGAAGACCATGCATTACCGCAGCCTCATCTTCAACAAACAATGCTAGATGGACGTGTCGAATGCCAACAACATCTTCCTTTGGGAATGACAAAGAAGGTCGTCCTAGAAACTTTCAATAAAACTTTACAAGACAGAGACGAGAGCATGATTTCACGATCAACCTTGTACAAAATTTGGCGTAGAGATTTTTGCCATGTCAAGACACCATCAAAGCAAAGGATGTCAAAATGTAAGACATGTGATGAATTAAAAAATGCCATTGAACATAGTAAATGTGAGCAGCAGCGAGGAAGATATATTAAATGGCGATCAATCCATTTACGTCATGTGCAGGATGCTCGAAAGTTGTATGCTTCTTGGAGAGAGGAAGCTATTTCACATGTCGATAAGTCCATGTGCATCACCATTGATGGCATGGACCAGAATACAACCACTTTGCCATGATATAGACGTATCCCACTGGCATTGGAGGGCAAACGTGGACTAAAAACACACTTGTGTGGAGTATTAGTACATGGATACCGAATCTTTTGTGATGTATGGATTGATAGTTTGCATGACCATGATAGTAACCAGGTTGTTACATCAATCATGAAAGCAATAAGAAAGGTCAGAGATGCTCGCGGATGTTTGCCTAACACATTGCGAATATAAGCTGATAATTGTTGGAGAGAGAACAAGAATAAATATATATTTGCTTTATGCTCTATGTTGGTTGGTTTGAAAATATTTGGAGAAGTGGAAGTTGGCTTTCTTCTTGTCGGCCATACACATGAAGACATAGATCAAATCTTCAGTGTTATCTCTGGTGAGTTGAAGGCAATGGATGTTTTGACAATGGAGGATATGCTATTTCGAATTGGGAAAAAAATTGGAGGTTCTCGCAAGGAAGAATCAGAAGTGGCTATCTTAGAGAGGATGGTAGGAGAGCATTCATAGAGCCACATTTACAAACAGGAGATGATGCCCTAATAGGACACACAAATCCACACTACTTTCGGTTTCACATGCATAACAATATTCCAGTGATGCAATGGAAGCACTACTCAGTAGATGGAGATCATTTATGGAGTGAGTCATATGCTTTATTACAACGAATAATTCCATTGGAGGAAACTAGACTTGTTCTTGCAAAAAACAAATCACTTGACATAGATGAAATGAAAGGCTTGAAAGCCTTCATTAAACATCTTCAAAGTATGATGCAGAAATATCCTGAGCAATCAACTAAGAATTTGGAGACAATTAAATCAACTGAAGCACTTATCCAATCTTTAGAAAGACAAGAAAACTTAATGAGCATTGAATACTCTGAATCCTTTTGGCCGGAACAAGCTAGGTCACCAAATTTTCCTTTGGATATAAATATGTTAGTAGATATGGAGGAAGCAGAGGAATGCCTTTTACCTCGAAAATATTGTGGCAGGAAGGGAGACAAACCCTTACCAGAGTTTATACCATGTAATGAGATTGAAGAGGGTCTATTTGTTGCAGTTTGGGCATCTGATCCGGGTTCAGAGTTGGATGACCAAGGTGGCCCAATTTGGGTTGCAAAGGTTACTAAGATAGAAAGGGATGACAAGGGAACTCCTATAACATTTACAGCTTTATGGTATGAACCAAAGCCATTAAAAAATTTCCCGAGAAGATATACAATAAAACAACTCTATGAGGGATGCTTGCAAAAGAAACGTGAATGGGTTCCAAATAATGAGGGATTAACAGAGGTGGAAGTCAGTAGCATTATTCATTGCTGGAAATCGAGGACACGAAGTTTTAAAAAGAAGCATGGATACAATGTTGAAAAATGTATCACAATCCCTGATCCAAGTCGTGTCCATATTAATCATCGACATTTGGCAAGACTTGACCCATCAAGCTCAAATACATTACATGAATCTGATGACTCTGAACGAGATTCAGATGCATAAGATAATGTTTTGTATGCTTTTTTCCATACAAATGGTGTATCTATACACCACCAATAAGATAATTTATTGTATGGTTTGTTTTTAAAAAAAGGGTGTATCTATACACCACTTATGTATTGAATTCAACAAACTCTTTTTTTTCAAAAAAATGGTGTATCTATACACCACTTATATGTTGAATTCAACAAACTCTTTTCATATGGTGTCATATTTTCACTTCATAGTGTTAAAATTGAACTTGAGTTAGGAGACTACTATTATTATTATTATAGTTATTGGATGGGGGCACCATGCATGAGTTTGGGAATTATAGCTTCAGTGAGCCATTTTTTTAAAAATTAGAGGTTACCACTTGACTTTTTACTAGCTTAATAAGGCCATATTTGTATATAAGTGACCCATTAAGTGCTCAAAAAAACCCAATTTTTTAGCTCACTAAGTGAGAGTGGAGAGGATATGCTCCAAAAAAAAGTCCAAACCAAGAGAGAAAGTCCAAAAATTTTGAATAGTATGTTACTCTCTTGCATCCTTATGTAGCCCACGAAACAAAATGCAATTGTTGACACATGCATGGATGCGCTTGTAATCTAATCCTCCAAGAGAGGTCACATGTTGCCTTGCCAAATCTCTTGAGGTCGGTAATTTATTCTCCCTTGGAAGCATTTTACACAATAGCCTGCACGTGAAGACCATAAATGAGGAAAAGCATTCGAGTAATTGACCCACTAGCATAATTCACCATGTTTGCAAAATAGACTTTAAGTAATGCATTCAAACTTGCATTGCTCCATCCATAGATGGTTTGCAAGTTTAGTAACTCAAGGGAGGCACGTAGAATAGAGAATGTGCACCCCTCAAACAGTGGAGTCGATGTTGCAGTAAAAAGATCATCCTGCTCCATGCTATCATCCCTCCCTTGATGGACATATAAATCTCGCACCATATCATCAAACACCTCCTCCTCCACGGCTTCATGAGGTAATGGCAGAGGGCTACTATCACCATCACTCCATGCATCCGTAACGGTCCCTCCTGAAGATCCCACATCATATCGCCTACGGCGAGCATAGGGCAACATATGCGAGTGTGGCACTGCAACCTGTATCAAATTAAAACGGGATCATAACTCAAACATATGAACACCCATAGGTATCTCAATCAATCTTAACTTACAAACCCTTACCCTGTTTACGGTCACATCCCATTCTCCATACTTTGAGATGTGATTGAGTGTAATCCTACGTGCACGATACAGGTTTCCTCGACATCTATCACACAGACATTTGAATTTTTGCAAACAAACAACCCACCAAATTTGCTCTTCTTCAAATGTTTAATTTTAAACTCTGTGGCACGTCCAAAGGCTCATCTAAAGGCACGTCTAAAAGCACATCTAAAAGCACGTATAAAAGCGCATCTAAAACTGCGTCTACTCTGTGTATTTAGACGTGCCTATAGACGCGCTATTAGATGCGCCTATAGACGTGACTTTTAAACCTGCTTTTAGCGCGCTCACTTTGCTTTTCTTCACATTACTTATACTTCGCGTGGCTTGCTTGCTTCCTTATTAGTAGATCCACAGTTTCGATGCTTAAGAGGAAGACTCCCATACTTACTTCCAAGCTTACACTTAAGAGGAAGGCACCCACACTTACTTCCAAGCTTAAAGGAGAGGAGGACGAACAAGGAGGAGAAGCAACTTTGGAAAAGAAGAAGAACCTTCCATACCTCTATCCAAGGTAAGTCTTTTTGCAGTTGATCTTTTTTGGAAGTTTGCTCTCTATGGATTTGTACTTTCTCGTATCCAAAAAACGCATGATCTAGGTATCAGTGTCACGTTTGTGTGTCGGGCGCAATGTCCTTTTCTACTTTTTAGAAAAGTCCATCTGTCGGAGCGCATCTATAGGCGCGTCTCAGAGCGTGTCTAAAACCGCGTCTACAGGCACGTCTAAACGCGCGTCTAGCCTGTTTGCAAACACAGACAGATGCGTCTATAGATGCGCTATTATACGCGAAAATAGACGCGCTAATCAGACGCGTCTATAGATGTGCTCCGATAGTAATCCTCTCTTCCCTTCCCCTTTCTTCTCAGCTCATCAGTAATAGATTTTTTTTCTTTTTTCCAGTTCAACATGTGGCCAGGAAGCGCTTCCAGCTCACCTGATCCCCGGGATTCTATTTGGAGGGACTTATATAACCTTTTAGGGCACCCTCCTAGTCCTGTGGAGTTATACGGGTATATGAAAGGTACTCTAAATACCCCCCAAGAGTCGGCACTACAGACTCCAAACCACCCCACACCAGCTGAGATCACCCCAGCGGAGTCAGCACAGCCCAGCCGGCTACACAGCGTAGGCCCATCTCCCATGCCATCTTATGCCCCTTCCCCCATGCCATCTTATGCCCCTTCTGCCATGCCATCTTATGCCCCTTCCCCCATGCCGTCAGGAGGTCCTTCTGTCTCGCAGAGCCGTCGACGTACTCCTGCACAGTCGAGAGACTCGGTTCTCTAGCTATGAGTGGTCAGCGTAGTCCCGTGCAGTCTCCAGCTACGAGTGGCCAGCGTACGAGCTCGACACGACACGATAGCAGGCGTAGTAGCAGGGAGAGCGGTGGGGGATGCATGGCACAGTGCTTTGGGAGGGGTGGCGGTGGGGACGATGATGATTCAGATGATTTAGACGTGCCTCCGGGTGATGGTACGATATTCTATGACATCACTCAGACAGGAGGCAACATGATGGATGCGCGGGGGAAGGACATCATGGCCTTCATGCACTCTATAGTTGCTAACAATTACAGAGATTGCTTTATCCACTTCAAAGACCAGCCAAAGAGGTTGGCTGATGATACCCTCACTGCTGTTCGCTCTAGGTATCCTAACCCCCCCAATCGCCAGTTCACAGATAAATGGGCCAACAAAGATTGTTATGATACTTGGCAATAAAAGATCTTCGCTTAAGAGGCAGGCACTAGCGGAACTTGCCAAGCTCGAGGGAGGTCAACCACTAAGGGGCCCGCCCCACACCGCTCACAAGCGTGAGTGGAAGAAAGCAATGAAGTCAGCAAGGGAGGATCCCAGTTTGCAGCACGTGGAGGCACGAAGGATCCAGATGGAGGAATATGGAAGCGCGCATTTTGGAGCAGGGGGTGTTGAATCATGGGAGGCCCAATTTGTAAGTATCGATCTCAAATTATATTTCTTATATGTAGTTTATTAGGAGGTTCTTTCTTTGTACTAATCCCTCTGCAAATTGTGTCGTCTTGCAGCTTGAGTTCGTGGGCAGATACCCTACTCCTGTGGAGACAGCCTACCACCACCACCATCACAGAGGAGATACATGGAGGCACTTCTATGATGACGGGTTGATTACTGAGGAGCAATATACCCGGGCTACTGGAGCGGCCCCCGAGGTATTTGAAAGTAATTAAATAATGCCAAAAGTATAAGTAAAGATTTTATTTTTCATACATTGATATATGTTGTCCCTTGTTTACAGGCCCGTGCACAAGACGATGAGGAAGACGAGGAAGGAGGCGTAGAAGGGAGCGCAGAAGGGAGTGTGGAAGGCAGCGAGGATTAGTCATAGAAGTAGTGCTAGCTACTCTTTTTTGTACTTAAAGCCACTGGCTTGGCTTCGTGCCTCTTGTATATACACTCCTCTTATTTTTTGTACTTGAAGCCACATGACGTGGCTTAGCTTCCTTATTTTTTGTACTTGAAGCCACATGACGTGGCTTAGCTTCCTTATTTTTTGTACTTGAAGCCACATGACGTGGCTTAGCTTCATGCTATATGTACATACAAGCACTTTTTGAGCTTTCAATTTTATTGTGTTTTAGAGTTGTAATGTTTTATTTGGAATTGTAATTAAAATGCGGTTGGCTGTAAGAATTGAATTATTACACAATGTGGAATTGGGATTCTTGTAACTATATAGCATACACAACATACACAGCATTCTGTAAATTTAAAAAAAAATATTATAAAGCGCGTCTATAAACGCGTCTATATACGCGTCTGTCTATTCGACAAGTGTCTATTTTTGCGTCTATAAATGCGTTTATAAGAGCATCTATTTAAGCATCTAAATGCACGTCTATACACGTGTGTGTCTGCTATATAGATGCGCTAGTAGACACGGGTCTCTAGATGCAAAAATAGACGCGCCCGTAAGTTTTTTATTTAGTTCAGTAAACACGTCTGTGTGCGCGTCTATGGGTGCTTTGTCTTGTTGTGCATGCTTGTCCTGTTTGTGGACCGGGTTTGAAATCTCTTGCATGATACTCCAAACATATGAGGAAGAATGTTTGTGAAGGTCATGCTCGATACCTTCTGCTGGACCATCTCGCACGTGGAGGTCAGCTTGATCCACCACCACCATATTTGAAGGCAAGTGACTGGATTTAGGCTTGGAGGGCGAATGGAGAGGAACCTCCTCATGGTATGAAGAGGCTGTCGATTTTTCACGAGCTTTCTTATTGGGGTCAGTCACAAATCAATCATCTCTTGGATGCCATGCATATCTTCAAGAATGTGGGGGCTACTATTTGGGCACACTTGGTTGGTTCTAAAGACTCAAGAGACTTGCATGCTATGAATAGGATGTCTCGTTTATGGCCCCAAGTGCGTGCTTCGGGAAAAGTTGTCCTCCCGAAAGCAACATGGATCCTCTCTACAAGAGAGGAGGTAGCGCCAGCGGTCAAGGCAGACATTGCCTCTTTTCAAACACCCATAGGGTACATGCTTTGCTTGAAAGGAGCATTTTCAAAAAACAATAAGCTTAGTAGGCTCAAGTTCCATGATTGGCACAAGGTCTTACAGGTATTTTACGCTGTAGGATTAGTGTACCGATAATCGTGATGTTTTAGTGTAATTATGATTATGTTATATTATTGTCATGACTTCTTTGTTGCTTTGATAGTTCATCCTCCCAATTACAATAAAAGGGTGCTTACAAAGAAGATGTTAGAAATGCTATATTCAAGATCAGTGGTATTGTGAGGTATGCTTACTATCAAATCGCATTGATTGCATTTTCTTTAATTTAAGATGAATAATTTGTAAACTGATTATGACTATATCTTACATGGGCATGTGAACTAGGTGGATATCTCAAAAAGAGATCTCCATATCGAGCATCGAGAAGGCTAGCATGGAATCCATCGAAGCCATATGATTTCTTGAGAAGCACTTTCCCTCGAGCATTATGATGACTCAACTGCACTTGCTTGTGCACATAGTTGATGAGGTGGCCATTGCAGGTACCGTTCATAGTCGGTGGATGTTTTTTCTCGAGCAGTTTATGAAAACTTTGAAGGGATATGTAAGACAAAGAGAAAAACCGGAAGCAAGCATGGCAGAGGGATGGCTTGTGCAAGAGTCATTAGTATATATCACGTAGATTCTTACATCCACGGATCCCGATATGATGCAAGCTTGGCATAACAAGGATGATGATCGCATCATTGGTGAGGTTCTCGAAGGAAAAGGGATTGAAAGAAAGATGAGTGAAGAGCAAATGGAGAAATTCAATAAGTTTCCTCAATAGCAAGAGACGCAGAAGTGGATTGAGAGATATGAAGCGGCCAAAGCAGAAAGAATAAATGCAAGGACGAGATTCAGAGTAATGTATAGACGATCGCAACCATATCCACGAGATCTCACCCTTCTCCCCACTCACACGTCACTTGATTGGCTACAATTGGCTCGACGTAAAGCCGAACATGATGGAAAGACAATAAATGAGTGCGAGCGAGAGTTATCATCTAGATGTATGATGCATGTAAGTTTCTTACCTCTTGACGTAATTAAGAAATTATTGTGACACTATACGCTATAAAATAGATGCATCTTCATTGTTTTAATGATGCTCTTTGTAGTACAAAAAGTCTCGGGGGGGTCACTCATTATATGTAACCCTATCACGTGAGTTCAACAGAAGGATATTTTTTATTTCTAAAATTTACAGAAATAAATATACATAAGGGACTATTTAAAATAGTTTTGAGAAAAATTTACAGATTTGTATAGAAAAGGGGTACATTTTATTAATGAAAATTTTACAGATAAGGGATTTTAGAAATAGGCCTTGAACGCACGTGGTATAGAGGGTTTATACATAGTGACCCCCCCGAGCAAAAAGTACAGTGCATTATGGTCATATGGGCGACATTTTCACGTGGAATGCATCGATTCAAAGAGAGTCACGTATGATTGTGGAGTCATGGCTAACTTCATACAAGATAGCCGAGCAAGTGCTTCGGATACCAATCTTCTCTCCTCACAGTTGGATTATTGTGGAACCATACGCGAAATCTATGAAATTGATTTCACATGATTTAGTATTTTCATTCTTGATGTAAAATGGTTTAGAACTATTTACAACGTCCAAATGCTATAGTGAGAAAAGACAGTAGCGGTTTCTTTGCAATAGACTCCACCAAACTTTGGACCGATGAAAGTGATACTTTTGTTCTTCCCGAGCATTGTGAGCAGGCGCATAAGAATGATTAATTTAATTGAAGCTGGTCATTTTTAAAGATCCATTGATACATGTACTTAAGCATAATTTCATATATATAATTGATGGCATTTGGCACCCATCTTCATTTGGGTGTGATTTTTTGGTGAGCTTTTTGTCACGAGCTTTTTTTCAATTTTCATGAATATTGCGAGCTTTTCATTCACCTGAGAGAGAGAGAGAGGGGGGGGGACATGGAGTGGGGTGGGTTGAAAGTTTGGGTTGTGGTTGCGATTAAGAGGAGAGAGGGGGGCGAGGGGAGAGAAAGGAAAGGGGGAGGGACGGGCGCATGGGTAAGGTGGCATGGAGAAGGGAGGGGAGGGGAGTTGGAACATATATTCATTATCATAGTGGAGAACGTAGAGGGGGAACTTATAAGGTATGCAAAGAGGAGTGCAAGGAGGAGAGAGAGGATGAGGAATGTGAAAGTTATGTTCATCTACTAAATGCAAAGGGGAAGGGAGAGCATGTGGGAAATTTGTTCATTTTCAAAGTGTATAATTTGAAAGGTTTGACCTCATATTTGTATTCCTCGTTGAATTACGGTCATTTTGAGTATCATTACTCGAATTGACAAAAGTTTCAAATCATACACTTTTAAAATGAACATCTCTCCCATAGTTCCTCCCTTCTACTTTGAATATGGACATATCTTTCACAATTTTTTGCCTCCTACTTCCACTCATATCCCCCCCCCTTGTGCATAGTATACACTCTTCCACCTCTCCCACATGCTATGAAAATGAACATATCGGCCTATATCCTCTCCCCCTCTTTCTAACCTCCCCATCTTTCTTATAACAAAAACATGTATGGATTTCTAAAAAAAGCTCGCAAAAATAAAGGAAATGATAAAAAAGCTCACATTAAAAAGCTCGCCAAAATATTTTTCCCTCTTCAATACAGGTGGTTTTTCATGCGGGTCGTTCTGATCCAAGATGGTGGTACATGATCCAAGTTGCACCACGAAGTACACAAAATTTTGAGGATAGAGATGTGGATATGGAGATGCCACTACCAATGTTGGATCCAATTGATCCGGATGGATCTAGCAAAGAAGATGAAGATCACAATATGAGCCAAGAGGAAGATGCGCATAATGACATCGTATGGGAGGAAGATGGAGATCACGATATTGAGGAAGAAGATGACGATCATCAAGAATCACCACACTTTATTAAAGAAGATGATCAAGTCTTAGGTGAATGTACGATGCTAGAGTACGATGATGATATAGGAGATCACCTCGGTATAGAGTTAGAGATAGACTTGTTTGGCACATTAGACTTGGCTCACGATGAAGCCGTTAATGTAAATGCTCTTCATTGATTTTTTTCACCTCAAACTTGGACAAGAATATATGAGCTTCAAAGGCTTGATGTACATGCTCTTGTACTTTTATTCTCTCAAAGGATCAAACATGTACGAAAAGGAAAAAAAAATTATCATTGGAAAAAACTATCTTTTAAAGTCGGTATAATGGGAAAAAACACTCTCTGTAAAATGTCGCTATAGGAAACTGTCTCAGTGTCGCTATATAGTGACCATTCATAAGTCTAATAAGTGTCGCTATATAGCAACCATTTACAAGTCTAATAAAAGTTGCTATATAGTGACGCTCTTTAAACATCGCTATATAGCGACACTTGCCTAAAGTCGCTATATAGTGACACTTAACGAATCCCGCTTTGGTTACCAATGATTAGTGCCCTGTGCATGCTAAACGTCAGTGCTTAAGCATTGCAATAGGACCCATGTGTAGTTATAGTGGAAGTAAAGGGTGATGCCATCTTTAAAAGTTGATTGTATTGACAGATCTAGACTCAAAAGATCCAACCGTTTAAAATCATGTAGTTACTTGCCCCCCCCCCCACCCCCCATCCTTGCATGATCTCAAGGTTTGTGATACCCATGCTATTTCATGCTCTACATATCCTTAGCTCTCCAACCTCCACCCACACCACTAAAGGAAGTGCTAACTCTTATGTCTTCTCTCCTTCATAGTGATATTAAAAAATGGTAATATTCCATTCTAGGTAAATTAACGTTACAAAGAAATTAACAATATTAAATTCAATTAATATAATATCTTTAAAAGTGATATTAAATTTGTAATATGTAATATCCTCACTCATAATGAGAGTTTAATATATAAAAACTTTCTAGGCATGCATGCATTCTTGTTAAATCTAAGGCATGGAAATACAACAGAACCATGATAATATTTGAATGATATTTTCAAAGAGAGGAGCCAACGGATCACCTTATCGTGACCAACAATATGGGAGGTTATTACCCAAATCCATCTTTGTAGATAGCTTTTGCTATACAGAGATCTAATCATATCAATTGAAGACATAAAGCAATCTCTTTTTTTTTCATTCTTTGTCTGATCTCTCTCATTCAACCATATGGCTAACCGATGTGCACACATATAATAGATACCATGCTTGTATATCCATAGTGTGAGTGTTATAACATTCTTGAGGGAGGGCATGCTTCAGTGTACATAGTACGAGCTTGAGACTAAAATATATTATAATGGAAGGACATATCATTAGAGCAATCGTTTGCTCTCACTCAAGCTAGGTGCTCATTCACATGGCTCGGCGTGACACATACATGGATCTAACTCTTCTGTACAGAGGTGGACTACGAGGGTGTTGTAGCTTACGAAAGTGAGGGCGAGTGGAGCATGGGGCTACTGAAGCAGGAGCATGTGAAACTTGTATGGAGCGAGATCGACACATGACCAAGACAAGAGGCATGGAAACCAAAGTATTTGAAAGTACTCGGGTGGAGGCATGCTTGAACCAAAAAGCCAAATGAAATTTTTACAAGGTCAAAGCGAGATGTGAGAAGATCTTGACAGGAAGAGGGGATGAAGAGGTTTGGAGTCGAGGATAGGGATGGACTGGGGGTGAAGCAGAAGCATGTGGGACTTGTATGGAGCAAGCTCGAGACATGACCAAGACAAGAAGCATGAAAACCTAAGTATTTGAAACTATTGGGGTGGAGGCACGAGTGAGCCAAAAAGCCAAATGAAATCTGTACAAGGTCATGTGAAGATCTTGACAAGAAGAGGGGATGAAGAGGTCTCTCTGGACTGGGGAAGAGCTTCGGTCACACACCCATGGTCCACTACGGGCCTATGTTGCCAAGCAACAATAGACATGCTGCAGAATGGAGGCAGATAGAGCAAGTGGGCGAATGCGCTAGCACATGAGAACGAACAGAGACAGATCAACAGGAGGGCAAACTACCTACGAGTTGAGCTGCAGTTGCTCTCCATTGGAGGGTGGGTAAACTCCCTACCACTTGAGCTGCAGTTGCTCTGCATTGGCGGGTGGTGATCTTTCTTGTTGGGCATCATGATGCACCATTGAGGGTCGTCTTCTTTGTTGTTGGGCATGATGCACCACTTGGTCCTTCTCTCTGCATGCACGTAAACCCACCATGCATTCAAACGCCCTCTTCGACCAATTCTTCTTTGGTTTCGACACACTCTGCTGCGACGTCCATCGAAATTTCTCTTCTGATCCTTCTCCACCTCCCCTCGATAGACTCGATTGCCTGCTCGCCTTCTGTGATCCCCCACAGTTCCCCTCTTGTTTTTGATCACCTCCCGATGTCCTCGATCGACTCGTTTGCCTGCTCGTAGCCCTCGATTGCCCTTCCGACGGCGACGAGCTCCCGTTGCGCGATCCGTTCCTCTCCCTCAACGATCGTGACAGCTTTGACCCCGCCCTCAGCTCGCTCTCCCCCTGCCGAACGTGCGAGGGATTCAATGGTTGCAAAGAGAGTACCTTCCAGCTCAGTGGCGGCGCACGCGAAGGGATAGGAGCTCCCGGAACTGCGTTTTCGGTTTGCTTGGCAGCTGGCAACTGCAATTGGAAGACTTGGCGGTTCGATCCTTGCAAGGAGAGTGCTCTCCGTTGGAGCAGCGATGGATGAGGAGAGGATGAGACCCCCTGAGGTGCACTGTGATCGTTCTGCTGGCTCTGTACCACAGGCACATCAACAAGACGACCCGCTGAGACATGTCCTGATCTTGGTTGTCGTGTTGCAGTCTCTGCAAGTTGTTTCTGAGAGCTTTGGGCACTGAAAGTGTGCGCATCCTTCCGATTGGAACACGAGACATTAGAATTTCCGCTTGAGCTGCTCCGAGAGCTCCAGGACGCTTTATCGCATCCCTTTTCAGAGGAACTACAGGTGTAAGTGTCGATACTTGAGGATCCATCTTGTTCGTAGGGTAGAGGCGGATTTTGAGCTATGATGGATAAAGAGGGCAAAGGATACGCCTTGGTATGGTAGGGAGTTGGAAGGAAGTGCTTTTCGGAGGACGGCGTGACATGAGCGTTGTCCCAGCCGGAGAAGGCTAATGATTCTCTCGACGCCCAATCATCGTGCCCACAAGATCTCGACAGCGTGAAGCTAGTCCATCGCGGCTGAGTATAAGTTTCTGCAAATTTGCCGTACGCTTCTGTGGGAAGAGACGGCAAATTTTCTTCAAAAGCATCGTGGTGCATATTGTGCATCGAGAACGAGAAGGAAACCGAATCTTCCGGCAACATCTCGTGTTCAGCGGACTGATCAGAAGTGTCTTGGGTCGACCGATCAGATGTGTCTCCATGGGGCAAGCCGGAGAGGGAGAAGGAATAATCTTCCGTGTCGGAGCCATCGTTATGATACACAAACAGCTTGGATTGCCTTTCTAAGGTGGAGCTCTCCATGAGGAGAAGCAGCAGCTAACGATCCAAAGCAGGAAACGGAGGGGCCTTCGTCTCTCTCTCTTTCTATCTCTTTGTGTCTTGCAAACGGGAAGCTACATAACAACGGTGACTCTACCTGAAGCTCACTCAAGCTAATCGCCGACATATCTCTGTCTACTAGGCAAGCTCATTGCCTTCTCCATCGAGCTTTCTACTGCTTCATACCGCGATGCAAAATGAATCCAGTTGCCTCATCAGCTCTTATACTTCCGATTCCCAACGTTCTTTCGGTCATTTGATTCGGCTTCAGCCTATTGACCTTGGACGCATTTTGCTCCGCCGCCCGCGGCATCCTCCTCCTTCTTGCCCTATCCCGGGACGATCATATCGAAGCAGACTGGATGACTGCTTGTCTTCCACGTCGCAGATTATTTGCTTGCTTGCTACGTGTAGATTTGTCGTAGCTGATCTGGAGAGAAGCTCGATGCCCGGCATGGGAGGGCCTCAGGGCGGTCGATAACAACTGCTTGTGAGACAAAGCAACGGACAAAGAGACCATTAAATCAATCATGCATTTGATTCCTATTCTTGTCCCTAACTCTCAATTCTGTCCTTTCTCTATGTCCCCATAATCTACCACGACTAAAATTAAATTAGATTGGAAAGGTTTTAATTGGGGTAGGAGGAAATGCAAGCATTCATATTGAGAGGTTTTAATTGGGGTAGGAGGAAATGCAAGCATTCATATTGAGAGAGCTTTTAATATTGATATTACATTTTAGTTTGAGAAGGTTTCAATGGGGGTAGGAGAGAGCACCTTAAATGCAAGCTTTAAATTTGGGGTAGGAGAGAGCAATTTAAATGCAAGCATTATCAAAATTTAGAGCGGCCAACCCATTTTATTGAAACTTTATAAGGCCAAGCATTGATGGAAACTTGATTCTAGTTTGCTTAACAAGATTTGAACTCTAGGAGCATTTCTGCAAGGCTTAAATTCTAGGCATATTTTATACATTCATGCCGCAAGGAATACATTGGTTGTAGAGCCCCTCCCCCCTTGTTTTAGAGATCCCTTAGGGAGTTAGCTGGGTTTTTTAAAACAAGCCGGTAACCAGTTTTTGATATTGTTTCCCATAATTAGCACCTGAGGGATAGCTAAATTGATGTTGGTTTTTTTCAAACATTAATAGAAGTTCTTTTCTTTAGGGGGGAAAAAGCAAGTTTGGACTTGGCTTTTTGTTAAAGGTATGAATCTAGATACAATGTGATAGCTAAGTTGATGTTGGTTTTTTTCAAACATTAATAGAAGTTCTTTTCTTTAGGGGGGAAAAGCCAAGTTTGGACTTGGCTTTTTGTTAAAGGTATGAATCTAGATACAATGTACTTGTTTTTAGCATTGGGAACTTGACTAGACCTTTAAATCTAAATTTGGGGCCATTACTTAATCTCATAGTCAAGGGACATCATTTTTATGCATTGGTTGATGTCATGGCTATCCACTTACATACACTCTCCCCGACTGGGATGCATGTGAGTACCATTTTGGCTTTAGCATAAGTCATGTTTGTTACTAAAGACTAGTAAATTATAGGGACCACGGGCATAAAGTAATGAAGATAAAATGTAAGTGCTAAATTATTAATTTATTTATGTGACTTATTCTCCTTGCATTCACATAACTAAGGCTTTTTGATGAGTATTTCCCAAGATAAATATTATTCTTGATGTGGACAAGGCGAATTTTTTATAACCATTCTTCTATATAGGTGTGCAAAGTTCATAATAGGAGTATGGCATCGTGAGACAATACAATTTTTTATAAGCATTCTTCTACATAGGTGTGCAAAGTTCACAACAAGACTATGGCATCGTGAGAGAATACAAATTTTTATAAGCACTCTTCTACATAGGTGTGCAAAGTTCACAATAGGACTATGGCATCGTGAGAGACTCGGGGGGTGCACCACTAAGAAATCCTAGGTATCACGTGCTTTAAAGGGGTATTAAAAGAACCCCTCAACTAAAAAAAAAATCCCAATAAACCACCCCTCTTTACATATAGACCAACATATTTTTTTCTAAAGTAGAATTAAAAACCCCCTCTTATTACTGTAAAGTTGTTAAAATTTCTCCAAAAGTGGAACTAAAATACCCCTCCTTTTGAATGCACAAGGTACACTAAAGTTTTGGGAGGTGAACCCCCTGAGGTGAGAGAATAGATGTATTGGTGGGGATAAAAGGATTATTTGAGACTCATCTAAATGCCAATATGCCATGTGATTGTTCCTTTCCAAGAACTTAGACTAGGTAGTCAGCTTTTGGTCACATGTTTATACCATCTTTAAAATCTTTTTTCCAAATCCAAATTCATATATGACTTATTCAAAACAGTGTAAATAAAAAATGCAAAATCTGTTCATGAGTGTGTCTTGTTAAGACATGCAATGCACACTTTAGGCTTGGTGATGAACATATTAAAGGTGTAGCCTTGTTAGGACTTGAAAAAGACGTTCCTATTGAATGGATATGACCACTCCTTTTTTTATTAGGACAAAAAACATCCATCACACACAATATTATCAGAAAAGCATCACTTCATGGGAGCCTTGGCATGAGTCACTAGCAATGAGTGAGGTGTTTGGCCTACCAAGGTTGCTATGGTTGTACAAGAATAAAATGAACTCATGTTTTCAAATCCATAATAAACACACATTTCATTGATTTTGGACTCATGCACTCTCCAAATTCATTTTCATAAGTTCTTTTGCAAAGTGCACTTCCGAAATCATTTTTATACATATTTTGGGATACTTGAGGATTTTTGAAAGTGCAAAAAAATAGAAATTGTAAAATTTAACATAACATCTTATACATCAAAGGGAGAGCAAGCACTACTAATATCTCAAGGTATTTTTTGACGATGTTAACAAAGACCTTCGATCCTCCTTAAAAATTATGAGAAAACGATCCTCATGTATACACATTTTCTTCATGTTACAAGAATATAGCCATGCAAACATAGGGCAAAGATACTTGAGAATACATCAATCTAGATACTTTGACAATATAGTGGAGGTCTGGGGCACTTTGTGTGGAGGCTATGATGCTTCATGTGGAGGCTGTGGTGCTTCGTCTAGAGGATGTGATTATGGTGGTTCTTTGTGTGGAGATTTGATTAGATATTGGTGCTTCTCATGGAGAATGTGATTTTATAATTGTAGAGTTAATCTCCTCTTCTTGAAGTGCAAGTGCCAATTGGATCTTGTCTGCTTGCATTGGAGGTACGGATATCATCTCCTTTGCTTTAATTAACAATAGGTAAAAAGTCAATCTCCTACACTTGAAATAGTATACCTAGCATGGACACTACATAGGCTGCTTAACAGTATTAGCACTATACATGGGTTGCGCTAACTCAACCTAGTCCTCAAGTATATATATGCCTATGATCTATGAATAGAATCACTTCCTTGGGAGCAACTCTTGTGTCCATCTCTCTCCTCTTTCTCTTCCTCTCAACATGGTATCAGAGCCTTGGCTAAGCTCTAGCATGATTGTGACAAGAAAGCGACATGGTTTTTGTCAATTTGGCAATGTGATCATTCACATAACATTCTTTCTTATTGTTTCGACTACTTGATCGCTAGGTTTTGAGTTGATATGCAAAAGTTTTCAAAGCTTCATCTCAAATCAGCGTTTAGATGTAGCTTCAAGTGTCCATGAATCTCGGTTAAAGAGACTTGCTAAATATTCTATATCAAGCTTTACTTTTGGCATGAGCTGATTGATTCAAAGGAGCTTCCAAAATATTTTGTATTGTTTTGAAGGCTAGATTTTCTTTGATTATCTTATCATTTACTTTTGATTTCCTAAATTTTTATGTTATTTGAAAGGTGAGAGTTACTTTCGATTATCTTATGATTTTGAAAGCAGGTTCTCTTTCATCTTTTGTTATTCAAGCATGCTTATAAGCCATCCATTGTATTTGATCTAGAGTAGGGTAAAGATCATGTAGGTGTGCTTGATATGCAAAAGAAAATGTCGATCTAATGTTTCTTTCTCTCTTATAATCTAACATCTTGCTTGACTTGCTCGTCATGTGTTCAACACTAGCTTCACTTTCATAAGCTGGTCCATCCTATGGAAGAAAAGGACTTGCCAAATGTTTCACGTTGTTAACATGCTAACATGTTTTCTTTCAATTTTTCTTTTCTATTTAGCTCTGATATCATTGGGGGACTAAAAAGGCATGATGCGGAGAAAAGCATTGAGGACATAATCATATGCCTTAAGAAGGAAGTACTGCAAATCAAATGGTATGATAATGATATCTACAACATTTGTATGTCAAACTAGCACATAAGCACATATCTATTGCGGAGGGAAGGTAGCAAGAATCAAAATTCTTAGAAAAACACATAAGTTGAAGGGTACCAAGATTTGGATATCTAAGGAGCTCACTCTGCTCCAGCTCAAACAAAGAATGGTGAACTCACCAAGGTAAAGGAAGCACCTTATTGTATGTATTTACTTGTTGGCTCACCTTATATCTTCAAGCAAGGCATACTTTTATTTCGCCCTTTATGTGGTGAGGTATACTTATATGTCTTTCATGATGAACACATATGGATGACTTGTTGAGTACTCATTTGGCTGTGGCACCTATGGATTACTTATTACATACTCGTTTGAATGTGGCAAGGCTCAACATCTTTTAGATGAAAATATTTATGAATACATATGGCTAATTGCTTGAGTACTCATTTGGACGTGGCATATGGCTAACTAATTAAGTTCTTGTTTGGACGCTCGGGGGGGTCACTCATCATATGTAACCCTATCGTGTGAGTTCAACAGAAGGATATTTTTTATTTCTAAAATTTACAGAAATAAATATACATAAGGGACTATTTAAAATAGTTTTGGAAAAAATTTACAGATTTGTATAGAAAAGGCATACATTTTATTAATGAAAATTTTACAGATAAGGGATTTTAGAAATAGGCCTTGAACGCACGTGGTATAGAGGGTTTATACATAGTGACCCCCCCGAGTTTGGACGTGGTACATGGATTATTATTGAGTCCTCATTTGCATGTGACACATCTTTATTTGGCTTTCACGATGGACACATATGGATTACTTATTGAGTACTCATCTGGACATGGTCATATTGTGTACTCATTTGGATGTGGCAAGGTTCAACGTCTTTCAGATGAACACATATGGATTACTTCTTGAGTACTCGTTTGGACATGGCACATATGGATTATTTATTAAGTACTCATTTAGACATGGCACATATGGATTACTACTGAGTCCTCGTTTGGATTTGACACATATTTATTAGGCTTTCACAATGGACACATATGGATTACTTATTGTGAGTACTCATTTGGACATGGTCATATTGCGTACTCATTTGGGCGTGGCAAGGTTCAAGAGGGGTTCAACGTCTTTTAGATGAACACATATGGATTACTTCTTGAATACTCGTTTGGACATGGAACATGTGGATTATTTATTAAGTACTTGTTTGGACGTGGCACATATGGATTACTATTCAGTACTTGTTTGGATGTGATCACCGTTCCTGGATGCCCATTTTCTTGGTTACTCTTGGATGTTCTTTGTAATCTCGGATGCTCGTCTTTCTGGTTGTTCGGTACTTCCGGATGCAAAGAGGTTGTTATTTCATTCCCGCTATGATTATCAAAGCTGTGTCTAATCCACACTAGCTTGCCTCTTGTAATACGTGTGTGGCTTATGCTCGTTGTATTTCCGGTTGTTTGATACTTCCGGATGAGGAGGTTCTTATTTCATTTCTTCCTATGATTATGTAAGCTATGTCTAATCCACACCATCTTGCCTCTTGTCATATGTGTGTGGCTTATGCTCATTGTATTTCCAATTGTTTGGTACTTCTGGTTGCCCAGATGTTGTTCGGTACTTCTGGGATTGCCAATTGTTCGTATTTTCAATGTTTGATACTTTTAGCTACCCAGTTGTTCGGTACTTCTAGGATGCTCAATTGTTCGATACTTCCAGATGTCCGGATGCTCATTGTGTTTCTAGATTATTGGCTCTTGATTTGCAGGATCATTATAGGCCTCCCTATTGTGTTGCTATGGCTTTCTTACACTAGCAAGCGACATTTCATCCCTGGCTTTTTGGACGTCTCAAATCTGATACTTTCGGATGCCTAGATGCTTGTTGTGTTTCTAGATTATTGGTTCTTGATTTGCAGTATCTTTATGGACCTTCCTATTGTGTTGCTATGGCTTTCTTACACTACCTAAGAGACATTTCAGCCCTGACTTTGTGGACATCTCAAATCGCGCCTCCATACTCATCTTTGGAGTGATCGAAGCATTTTCCTCATACATTCATGCTTGGTACAATAGAAAAGGAAACTTGAATATTTGTTGTGTTGATATACACTACATGAAATCGGTCATTTTAGGTGGATGAATTGTGCAAAACATGAAGGCATGATTATAAAGGTTTGAGGAGGTTTAATGAGATTGAACTTGGAGACAACAAGGTCTACTATTCAGATGAAGAGCTCAAATGTCGAACTTGAACATCTCAAGCCCTGATTATGCATCTTCACTATGTCAAAAAGTTGAGATTTCTAGGAAGATTTTTCTATTTTTCACACATACTTTGCATGGTTTCATGCACCAAACATAGTGCCTATACTTTGCATTGGACTGTGGACAAGTACTTGTCTTATGCCTTTGTACTATCCACATGCAATTTGCACTGTATCTTTCAACATTACACTGTATCATTCAAAGTGGCATATGGCCATCCTTTGTTTTTTTATATTTTCACATAGATATATATAGTGGCTCAGGTTTTTCCCTTGTACTCCCTAAAGGGTTTTTTCATCCGTAGCTAGAGGGCCTAGTTTGAGTGGGGGTGTTAGACCTATATATGGCTTGCCCTAACTCAGCCTAGTCCTTAACTATATATATGCCTATGATCTATGCATAGGATCACTTCATTGGGAGCAACTCTTGTGTCTATCTCTCTCCTCTTTCTCTTCCTCTCAACAAATAGTTACTGTATACTTACTATATCATGGTGCCATGATAGCCTGGGATTGAACTAAGAAAGAAACATTCTCTGGCTTCCAAGTCCATACATATCAAACTTCAATAGGAGCTATACCATCAATAAAGAATAATTATTATTTGGCACAATTCTCAACACATCATAAAATATGAGTATTCGATGTTAGTTAGTTCTAGAAATATGCCATAAAGACAACTCGCATGTCGTTGAGATTTATAGATGGCAACCATGTTTAAACATCTGTTATGGTCTTTTCATTATTGATATTACTATCAAAAGGAGAGAATCTAGCATATACAATTGGCTTTGTCCTAATGTAGGTAACTGTGTCACGGGTCAATGTACGATCGTGTGTAACCAATTGCAAAATTATTTTAGGGGTAGTTTTGGGACCGCAATGCGATGCGCTGGTGGGAAATATTTTGAATTTTTGGCAAACTTACTCTCTCGCCAGAATTTTTTGATTTTCTTACTGGTGTAATAATGAGATGCAATCTGTCAAAACTTGTTGTTTTCAACACCGCAAAGCTCGACATATGTCACTACATAAGCAATTCTCCCCTCCTCCGTGCAATCTCTGTGCTACATATTTGTACATCAAACTGTCCACATTATGTCCTGTCATCTATCCACAGCTCACCACCTATCATCTACGTGTAGCTCGCTACCTATCATCTACCCGCAACTTGCCAGCTTTCATCTACCCACAACTCGCCACCTTTCATCAACGCATAGCTCTCCCATGCTGATCTATATTCACGACCATTGCACTGATGTTTTGGCTTGATGCGACCACCGTGTTCATTCTTGGAGTGTCTAGGTTTGTTGCTTGCTTGGGTGTAGCCATTTTTGGTGCCTTGCATGACCGATAACTTATGCATTACTCAACGAAATTCGGTAATCTTTATCTTCAAGTTGTAGAAAAGCATTCCAAACTTGAACATGAGACTAAAAAATTATGGAATAATAATTTGTAATGAGACTGTTAAAGCATAACAAGTGCTATGTTGCAAGTGAAGCATGCATCCTGAAGAGTATAGGAAATAGCAATTTATTCAAAAACATATTTTTTATGTCCGTACAAGTAAGTTCCAAGTAATCATTCAAAAGTACACTATGTGACCTCCTCAACCCAAGGACACACCTACATGTGAACACTAGGTATCAGTTAACAGGCATCCAATGTTGTGCTTAAGTGATGCACACCCATTTGAGGGCACGCTCCATAACTTTTATGGATTTGTTGAAAACTAAAATGGATTGAAAATTTGGAATCCAAATGAGTGGGACAACTGCATGGTAGTCTTAAAACATTGATGGTTATTGATATTGGTATATCTATTCACCCTAAAATGGAAAAAGTTAAAAATGTGCAATTCGTGCATGTGTGCAGATATTTTAATAATCCAACACTATTTACAAGTTTGAATTGTTTCTTTTTCCATGCACTTGTTTGCTATATGGCTCATAAGCATGCCAAAGTTCATTGCATTTAATAATACAGAGCATCAAATCTGAAAGTGAGCCCTTTGGCGTATTTGTGTTTTGAAGAATTTTAGGCCACATTGTACTTGTTTGGGATATCCAATTCTATTGATGTGTATCGCCGGAGGGGAGATACCCGGCGGTTGAAAATTTTCCTACTCTCATAAATTTTGAATTTTCACACCTCCCATGTATCGAATCTTGGAATATTAAGTACTTGCAACCTGTTCCTGCCCTACAACCCGCACACACCTCGACGTGACCTTATGCAATTGTTGGTTTGGCATTATTTTCTTTCGGGTAAGTTTTCTATTCTATGCTCGCCTCACAAGCTAGCTTCTTTGGGTCTATTGTGGACTGATTGTGGTCATGGCATCAATGAAAACATGCAGCTATCCATGGATTTCAAGAGAAGCATATAGATGCTACAAGGCAGGAAAGTTGAAAAGCTTTAGTTCATCAAGGCACAAGGAACAGATTGCGGGTAAAGGAAAGCAATGTATGGTATCGAAATGGAAACAGAAGACACTTTTTCAACATTTGCGAAGGGAGAAACAATGAGAAGAAAGAAGATTCCTTGCAGAGTATCAGGTGTAGATGCACACGTTCAATCAATGCCATTGGAGCAAAGATTATGAGCTGTGGTGTCACGATTGGTGGAAGCATTCAACACAGCCACATCAAGCCATTCAGGTGGATACCAGTCTCAAGTCTTCACAATCTTTAGCTTGCACCCTAAATTTCATAGAATCCTACCAACACCTCGAGAGATGCACGCCCAAGAGGCAATGCTCTCTAACCTGAGAAATGGCCTTCAGAAATGAAAGGGGTACACAACTTAGATGAACTAGCTGCAAAGACGGTGACATTAGCTATGTTAGTGTTCCCTGAAACAAAGGAGAAATGGCTCGAGCGCAAAATGTCAAAGATGTTTTCAATTAGAAGGACTAATTTGGCTTCAGTGGTTGAATGTAGAGCGGAAGTAATGCATGATCATCCTGATCTGAGAAGTCTATAGGCTTTAATAGAATGTAAGAAAAGGAGAGATAGCCTATAGTCAATGCAAATGTCATTGCTAAAGTGATAAAATTTTTGCACAAAAATATAAGAGTTTCTCCTAATGGAAAGGACATCTGTAAAAAGCAAACAGCACACAAGGTGTTTCACAAGCACATCATACACATGCTTAATCTTGAGGGGGTCACTATGTATAAGTTGTCTATATTGTTAGAGCTATATATAGCTTGCCCTAACTCAGCCTAGTCCTCAACTATATATATGCCTATGATCTATGAATAGAATCACTTTCTTAGGAGCAACTCTTGTGTCGGTCTCTCTCCTCTTTCTCTTCCTCTCAACACAACTCTTGTGTTCGTCTCTCTCCTCTTTCTCTTCCTCTCAACATGGTATCAGACCCTGGCTATGCTCTAGTGTGACTGTGATAAGAAAGAGATATGTCTTTTATCAATCTAGCAGCACAATCATTCACAAAATGTTGTTTCTAATCGTTTCGACTACTTGATCGCTAGGTTTTGAGTTGATATGCAAAAGTCATCAAAGATGCATCGCAAATCAGCGTTTTGGTCATGATTGATGAAAACGACCTGCGTTGGCTTGTTTGAAGCGTATGCGTTGGTTATTTTGACTGGTTGGATCACTATATTCCGATTTCACGTAAGAAAGTTATGATTATTTCTTTTTGCTGCCTGCTGTCAATAAACTGGTAGAAGAGTGTTTGGACAGGAAGATGAACACTCATAACAGAGAAGAATTGATATAGGACATGAGGATGAAAAAGGTTCATACTTTCATAGAATCATCATTACTTGAAGCAAAAGCAAAAGCAATGAAAAAGTATACTTAATGATAAGAAGCTTCCTGATACGGTGTCACCCTCTCACTTTCAGTCTCCACCAGTTGATCACACCATCTTACACTTAGTATTTGTGTTCCCTTGGATTTAACACATTGGCATATGATGCTTTTACATTCCCACATGAAGAAATAAGATGCTCAATCACATAAAGCAAACTTCTTTAGCTATAGGACTCCATAAAAATTTAGATGAAGAGGAGACCCAACACCCATCAGTCATATCCATAAAAACCAAGAGCACAGGATCATTGTTGTAAGCATAGTCAATCTTTAGGGATCAAGATCTTATCTAATTGATGCCAAATAGAGTCTCAATCTTGTCGTTAAGAGTAAGGTAGCCCAATCTACATGCTTTTGTAGTGATAGTTATATACATTCAATAGACCAGAAAGTTGATGGAGAAAATCACTTGGACAAAAGGTTATCTATCATATGAAAGCAATTTTTTATTTTTATTAGGTCATCAGTGAAAACAAGAGTTTAGCGCTTCAGCACTTGTGGTTTCATGCTACTTTTGCAAAAGTAAAAGCCAATGATGCTTCACATATATTAAGCTAGTTTTTATTAGTGCATCCTTTACTGACCAATTTCTTATTTAGTTCATCGCTTGCTGAGTCTTTGTATAAGTGCTTTACTACTCAACATTCATAGAGCGTCCTTCAACCAAAGAGCTCTGTCAATATCTATACTCGGGTGCCTCACAAAACTTGATTGTTTTCCAACAATCACTATGACATACATCTATGCGTTGGAGCTTTTCTTTGCCTGTTGGTATAGAGATAAACCAACTTTCTTTAATGTTGTACATGATTGGGAACCATGATATCATCGTAGTTTAGTACAATGCTTTGTTCTTGATATTCTACTTGAAAGGTTATGTTATTTATATTCCACTACATTCATATGCTTGGTGCTTTATTCACAATGATAATACATGTATTATTATGTTTTGCTAGCAAGTTTAGCTATAACTTTAAGTTTCCATAAATCTCGGTTAAAGAGACTTGCCAAATATTCTATATGAAGCTTTACTTTCAGCATGATTTTCTTTGAAGGCTAGATTTTCTTTAATTATCTTATCATTTACTTTTGATTTCCTAAATGTTTTATGTTATTTTGAAGGTGAGAGTTACTTTCGATAATCTTATGATTTTGAAAGTAGGTTCTCTTTCATCTTTGTTAATCAAGCATGCCTATAGGCCATCCATTGTATTTGATCTGGAGTAGGCTAAATATCATGTAGGTGTGTTTGATATGCAGAAGAAAATGTCGATATAATGTTTCTTTCTCTCTTATAAGCTAACATCTTGCTTGACTTGCTCGTCATGTATTCAACACTAGCTTCACTTTCATAAGTTGGTCCATCGGCCTATGAAAGAAAAGGACTTGCCGAATGTTTTATGTTGTTAGCATTCTAACATGTTTTATTTCAATGTTTCGTTTCTATTTAGGTTTGATATCATTACTCCTTGGATATGTTACTTCACATATGTAAAGGTGCTTCTCACATGTTTTCTTGTTGTTTTCAAGGCACTCGTTTATTTCCAAGGTGAGATCATATGTTCTCTTTCATCACAGTGAGTTGTTTCTCCGAGTACATGCAGGTTTGCACAGATGCCTAGATACAATCCAATAGACTAAATGCACATTCGATACCTACAGGATGAGTACCTCATCAACTTTGTTTTTCATACTCATCTATATTTACGAGTGCATACAAGGTCTTGCTAGACCAACAATTTGTTCCTTCTTCGTCGACTAACTTATTGATGACTTATGGTATGTATTTACTTATTGGTTCAAGCAAGGCATACTTTTATTTCACCCTTTATGTGGTGAGCGATGAACACCTATGGCTGACTGATTGAGTACTCATTTGGCCGTGGCATCTATGGATTACTTATTGCATACTGGTTTGAACGTGGCAAGGTTCAATGTCTTTCAGGTGACAATATTTATGAACACATATGGCTAAGTGCTTGAGTACTCATTTGGACGTGGCATATGGCTAACTACTTGAGTACTCGTTTGGATGTGGTACATGGATTATTACTGACTCCTTGTTTGGATGTGACACATATTTACTAGTCTGGATGTGGTACATGGATTATTACTAAGTCCTCGTTTGGATGTGACACATATCTATCTGGCTTTAACGATGGACACATATGGATTACTTATTGAGTACTCATTTGGACATGGTCATATTGCATACTCATTTGCACGTGGCAAGGTTCAACGTCTTTTAGATGAATACATATGGATTACTTCTTGAGTACTCATTTGGACATGGCACATACGGATTATTTATTAAGTACTTGTTTGGACGTGGCACATATGCATTACTGTTGAGTACTTGTTTGGATGCAATCACCATTCCCGAATGCCCATTTTCTTGGTTACTTCTGGATGTTCTTTGTAATCTCAGATGCTCATCTTTCCAATTGTTCGGTACTTTCATATGTGAAGAGGTCGTTATTTCATTCTATTGTGTTGCTATGGCTTTCTTACACTATGCAAGCGACATTTCAGCCCTGGCTTTATGGACACATCAAATCCAATACTTCAAGATGCCCAAATGCTCATTGTGTTTTTGGATTATTGGTTCTTGTTTTGGAGGAACTTTATGGGCCTTCCTATTGTGTTGCTACGGATTTCTTACACAACCCAAGAGACATTTCAGCCCTGACTTTGTGGACATCTCAAATCACCCCTCCATACTCATCTTTGGAGTGATCGAAGCAATTTCCTCATACATTCATCCTTGGTACAATGAAAACGGCTACTTGAATATTTGCTGTGTTCATATACACTGCATGAAATCGGTCATTTTATGTGGATGAATTGTGCAAAACATGAAGGCATGATTATAAAGGTTTGAGGAGGTTTGACCATATTGAACTTGGAGACAACAAGCTCTACTATTCAAATGAAGAGCTCAAACATCCAACTTGAAGATCTCAAGCCCTAATTATGCTTCATCACTATGTCAAACAAGTCGAGATTTCCAGGAAGATTTTTCTATTTTTCACACGTACTTTACACTGTATCATGCACCAAACATAGTGCCTATATGTTGCACTACACTATGGAGAAGTGCTTGTCTTATGCCCTTGTACTATCCACATGCAATTTGCACTGTATCATCCAGCATTACACTGTATCATTCAAATTGGCATATGGCCATCCTTTGTATATATATTTTCACATAGATATATATAGTGGCTCGGGTTTTTCCCTTGTACTCCCCAAGGGCTTTTTTCATCCATAGCTAGAGGGCCTAGGTTGAGTGGGGGTGTTAGAGCTATATATAGCTTGCCCTAACTCAGCCTAGTCCTCAACTATATATATGCCTATGATCTATGAATAGAATCACTTTCTTGGGAGCAACTCTTGTGTTGGTCTCTCTCCTCTTTCTCTTCCTCTCAACACAACTCTTGTGTCTGCCCGTCTCTCTCCTCTTTCTCTTCCTCTCAACATATATCACGTGCGTTCAAGGCCTATTTGTAAAATCCCCTCAAGTAATTAATTGTCTTTTCACTTCTTACTCTCTCTTGTTTTTTATTTTTTGTTTTCGTGTTTGTGTCTACGTTTGTCCAAACCCCCCAAATTATACATGGGATCACGTTGCATGTCCGATGAGTACGGAAACCCTCATAGGAGGAGACATCATGATCTCTACTCTCCAGAGGACTTTGATTCCACTCAGGCGACACACCTCAGGGGCCTACCCCTGCGACTATGACTACCCCTCAGACATAGCACTATGACTACCCCTCGGGGGAACTCCTTTGCTAGTAGGCCCGACTCCTCTCAGATGTAGCACTATGACTACCCCTCGGGGGAACTCCTTTGCTAGTAGCCCATGGCTTTGTCGGGAATCTCGATGAGTTTGTTGCACAGATGACTAATGCGGAGGCAACGAGATTCTTCTCTCTGCTATCCCAGAGGACCTCATCAAATCCCTCTCCTACAATGATAGTTGGACCATTGTCCAACTGTCCCCTCTAGCCCCTTCGACTGAGGGGTCATCACCTGGGCATGCCCATCATAAGGGAAGGAAGAGTAGGAAGGGTCGCTTATGTTGTGCTAACTCAAGACATGTAGACGAGTCAGCACACTCACATCCCTACAAGTCTCCACTTGGTCCCAAGACCCAGTACTAGTCAGGTCCCTTGCCTACTCCCATTGCTACTCCTCGCTCCATAAGCACTCATAATAACACCACTCACCCTGACTCTGCCACTACAATGAGTCCTCCTTACCCAGTTGAGGACCTATCCTATGAAATCATGGTTGCTGGAGAGATAATAGAAAATAAAAAGGGCTCAACAGTGATGGCCACCATGAGGCAGTTGATGAGCCACACTTCAGGTGCGGCATAGCTCTACTAACTGGCAGTACCAAGATGACCAAAAGAAGCAGGCAATTATCGATGAATTGAAAATACAATATCCTAACCCCCCAAATTGGGAGCTCAATTCGGATTACATGAAAGAGCGCATGGGGGTCCTCTTGAAGCATCGTAGGTCAACCTTGCATACTTCCATCGCAAAGGGGAAGGCTAAACCTAGTTGGGCAAACAAAGCTGATTGGAAGTTTTTCAAGAAGTAGTATAGGGACCATCCCGAATTGTTCAAGGGTCAGAGGAGGGCTGCGAGGAGATGGCCGGACTCCGTAGGTACCTCACACTTTGGTGCAAGTGGAAGGTTGGCATTCGAGGCAACCGTGGTAAGTCTACTTCTTCTCATTTAATGTATTGCTCTATTTTTTTTACTACATATTGCATGCACTTTATCTAACTCTCATAAAAATTGGGCCCACAGCAAGCTGTGATGGGTCAACTTCCTATAGACATAGAGACGAGACGTGCGTTCCGCGTAGGAACAAAGCCATGGTTTATTGAGCAAGAGATGCTGGGAGTGACAGTCGATTGAGCTGAGATGCCTGCTTGCACGGTATAAGTCTACTCCTACTTGTAATCTCACTTTTTAAACTGTTTTATTCTTTAAGTTCCAATCTAATTTCCAATTAATATGGTTTCACTCTTAGAATCAAAGCTCAAACGTCCCATCAACGGAGGTGAGCAGTGATGATGAGGGATTAGGCTTACATGGCTTTGATGAGGGCCAGGGATCAGGTGCAGCTCACAAGGGCCAGGGATCAAGCCAGCACGATGAGGACGAGGACGAGGATGACGATTCGGATGAGCAGTAGTAGTAGTAGTATTAGTAGTAGTTTGCATATACTTCGCCATGTATATACTTTTGTATGTCAGCTCGTTTGAGCGATTTTGTATCACCCTTTTCGAAAAAGTAATTTTGTAACAAACAATGTTGTATATCTTCGACATGTATATGCTTCTATTGCTCAGATTGTTTGAGCAATTTTGTATCACCCTTTTCACAAGGAAAATTTTGTAACAAAAAATATTCTTTTGTAATTACTAAAAAAAAAACATTAGTGGGGCAAAACAGGGCTTGCTATGGCCCTGTTTAGCCCCACTAATTTTTTTTAAAGCTTTCATTAATCATCGCTATATAGCAATGTTTACTAGTGTCGCTATATAGCAATGTTTACCAGCGTCGCTATATAGCGACACTTATATAGAGATTGTTCTTTTCTGATGCTAATAGCGATGTAAATACCGACCTTTGTGCCTGTAAAAAAAAAACTTTTTAGTGTAAAAAAGGTCGATATTTTCATCAGAAAAGGGCCTGTGCCTTGTAGTGCTACAATAAACATTCATGTCTTTTAGTTTCCTGACGTACCAGGGATTACAATGCTTAAATCTCCTCTGCCCAATTGAGATTAAACTTGAGATACAACTCCATCTATTGACCTAAAATGTGGGAATAACAGTAAAGTGAGCCCCTTTTTAAATGGAACAAAAGTACATTGAGCCTCCTTTTTACAGTACTATGAGGAAAAAAATACAAAACAAAGTACGTGCAAAAATGTGGTCTAAATAAACAAATCAATCTATGGGAAAAAAAATAATTTCAACCCTTAGGTAGTTGTAATACAGTCACATATAATGAATCTCATAATTGAACTAGTCAAGCTACTCGCATAATCACATAACTGGTGTTTGAGCTGAACCAGCCATGGTTGCATGATGTCCCAACCACCGCGCTGGTTTAGGACAATAACAATATATTATCATTTTGTTGCAAAATATATTGTTGTTAACTTCTGCTCAGCCATGCTGGTTGAGGACGATCACATAGCCACTCTTTGAGCTGAACCAGCCACACAGTTGCATGATGTTCCAACCACTTGGCTGGTTTAGGAAAATCACATTAAGTTTAAGCCTGGTTTAGAAATGAAACATGTAAACTATCCCAAAGCTCAATCACAAACAACCAACGGGTTGGTATAGGCACCACTAACCTACATTGTATTAATTTACATAAGGGAGTTTTTAAAATGATTTTGGAAAAAATGTACACATTTGTATAGAAAAAGAGTACATTTTATTAATGGAAAAATTACATCGCAACCCAAGAGTGGGCTGCCCCAGGAAATGCTCCATCTATCCTCAGTGCGGTTAGTCAAGGGATGCCTTCCCACACTTGCATGTAGCCTAGTTGGCTGTGTGCCAACTCTATCTGAAGCCGTCCAGCCATCAGGCCACACATGGCCCCCATCTGGTGTCCAAACTAGGACCTACCAGATAACCGAGCTACTCAAATGCCTTCTCCTCATATGAGGGGCTTAGAAGTAGAGTTAGCTGGTTCCCGCATAGTTACTTGAGAGTGGAGCATTGATATCTAACACCCCCCCTCAATGTCCACCCGCAAGTGAACTTACTTTTTCGGTCCAATGCCATGAAGATGCCTCTCCAACAAGTCTCTTCCAAGAGCCTTCATGAAGATGTCTGCAGCATTCTCTGTAGTCGGACAGTACACCAAGTCGACCTCTCCATCCATGATCAGCTCACGTACAAAGTGATATTGAATCTCAATGTGTTTTGTGCGAGTGTGGAACATTGGGTTCTTTGCAATCACCATGCAACTCTGATTGTCACATGATAACTGCATAAGCTTGTCTTGCACTGCACCCATGTTCCCCAAAATCCTCCTCAACCACACTGCTTCGCAAGAAGCAAAGCATGCAGATTTGTACTCGGCCTCGGTAGAAGAAAGAGCAACTATGGGTTGCTTCTTGCTGACCCATGACACAACTCCAGATCCAAGTGAGAAACAGTACTCTGTCACTGATCTCCTGCTGTCCACGTCTCCTACCCAATCCGAGTCATGGAATTTGGTCAAGATGTTGCCCTTGGTATAGGTGATGCCATAATCAAGTGTGCCTTTGATGTATTCCGCACCCGCATCCCTACCCTCCAATGGTTCTCCCGAGGCTTATTGGAAAACTTGCTTAGTACACCAGTCGCAAAGCTGATGTCCGGCCGTGTGTTGCACAGGTAAATCAAGCTGCCCACAAGCCTTCTGTACTGCGCTTCGTCCACCAGTGGTGATGAATCCTCGCTTGAGAGCTTCGCGTCAACCTCCATAGGGGTACCAATTGTTTTGCAAGTCTCAGCCATGCTAAATGCCTTCAGTATCTCTCTAGCATACTTCAGCTGTGAAATGAAGATCTGTTTTGGCTCCTGCGAAACTTCAATCCCCAAACAAAAATGCATCAGTCCAAGGTCTGTCATTTCAAACTCTCTTCCTAGCAAATGCTTCATCTGTGAGATCTTCTCTTCATCGTTCCCTGTTATGACAAGGTCATCCACATCAAAGGACCACGATCATACACCTGCCTCCTTCTCTAAAGATATATAAATTTGCATCAGATGGGCTCCTTCTGAACCCGTTTTGCAAAAAGTAGGCATCAATTCGCTGGTACCATGCCTGTGGGGACTGTTTTAGCTCGTAAAGTGCCTTCTTCAATTTGCAGACTTTACCTTCTGAACCGGGGATCTCAAAACCTGGTGGTTGTTCCACGTATACCTCCTCCTTGAGATCTCCATTCAGAAAGGCGGATTTCACATCCATCTGAAACACGGGCCAACTTCCCTAGGTAGCTAAAGCCAAAGCACTGCGAATTGTGGTTAGTCGAGTTGTGGGACAAAAGTATCTTGATAATCAAAACCATGTACTTGTGCAAATCCTTTTGCCACAAGCCGAGCCTTGTACTTATCCAACATGCCGTCGGACTTGTACTTGGTCTTGTACATCCACTTGGTTCTGATTACCTTGCATTTTGGTGGTCGATCCACAAGGTCCCAAGTGTTGTTCTTCATTATGGAGCCATACTCCGACTGCATAGCCTCCATCCACCTATCATCGCCCTGTGCCTCTTCAAGACACTTGGGTTCATCAGCACAGATCACTTCTGTCATCAAAGCATAGTTGACCAAGTGTTCCTACGCCCTTCTTTGCTCCTCTAATCTCTTGGACCGGCGGTGTTTGGATGGTTCCTCCTCAATGGTTGGAGGTTCTCTTCCATCCAAAAGCTGCTTTACCCACTTTGGAAATGGCCATTGCCATCGTGGTTCTGGAGGCTCTTCTTCATCTTCTTTGTCTTGAATCCTCCCAAGCACCATTGGGGGAGTTCGGTCTATTGTTGGTGGCGGTACTAGATGCATATCCTGGTCCTAGTTGTCTGGGAAGGAAGCATCCTCCTCCAATTGATGTGGCTGTTCTGAGAAGACCACATCGCGACTTACAATTACCTTCTTGGTAATAGGGTTATAGAGACAGTAACCCTTCGCCTCTTCACTATAGCCCAAGAAAATACACTTTCGGCTCTTCGGTTCCCATTTGGTCCTGGTATTATCAAGGACATGCACAAAACAGTCACATCCAAAAACTCTGAAATGTGCAGCTGAAGGTTTCTTACCAGAAAAGGCTTGCAGTGGAGTCATCCCGTTCACAGCCTTCGTGTAGCTACGATTGAGGATGTAAACTGCCGTGTTACATGCTTCAACCCAGAAGGCTTTGGCAAATCTTTCCCTTTCATCATACTCCGGCCCATTTTGTAAATGACGCGCATCTTGCATTCTGCTACTCCATTTTGCTGTGATGTATGTGGCAGGGGTTTTTGCCTCTTGATTCTGTAACTTTTGCAGTAACTTTCGAATTCAGTCAATGTGAACTCTCCACCTCTGTCTGATCTCAGCTTCTTCACCTTCCTCCCCGATTCTTTCTCGACCATTACATGTCATTCCTTGAACCTATTGAAAGTCTCGTCTTTTGTCTTCAGGAAGTATATCCATATCCTTCTATTGTAGTCATGGATCAGCATCATGAAGTAGAAGGAACCACCCAAAGCTTCCGTCTCCATCTTTCCGCAGAGGTCCATGTGAACGAGCTCTAGAGGAGCCTTTGCCCTGCTGGCCTCTTTAGGAAAGGGCTGCCGATGCTGCTTGCCCATCATGCAAGCTTCACATACATCGGGCAGATCTGAAATTTCTGGTAGGTCTGCAATCATTCCACTTTTATGCATCTCCTTCAAAGAACTAAGGTTTAGATGACCAGACCTCTCATGCCACAGCTTAGTGTTCTTCACATCCGCTCGAGCACTGAAAGCTGAGAGTTCATAAATGTTGTTGCGTCGTGTACCTTTACCAATGACCTTTCCTTGAAGATCTAGGATCTGTGCACCATTCTTATCAAATTGAACTTTGAGGTCCCGATCCGTGATCGCAGAAATGAACAACAAGTTTCTCTTGATATCTGGCACATAAAGAACATCGGACAATTGTTTTACAACTCCATCTGACTTGAGAGCCATTGTACCTTTTCCTTTTGCTGGACATTTTGCATCATTGCCGACTACTACCATGATGTCATTCCCTACCGGCTGTAGAGAGGTATACCAATCCTTCCGACTGGTCATGTGGCATGATGCACCACTGTCAATGATCCACGGTTCATCTGCAGGTACATGAACTGCCTCCGTGCAAATCTCCTCAATTGTGACGAACAGCTCTATTGGTACTGCCTGCAGCTGCCTGCGCACTATTGCTGGACTCTTTCTTCACTCCGTTCTTCTCATCTGCAATCTTCTTGCGGCACTCATTCTACTTGTGCCTTGCCTTGTTGCAATAGAAGCACTTGATCTTCTTCTTTCTCTTTTTATCATAAGAAGAAGATGGGTTACCAGAGTCCTTACCCTTACCTTTCTTTGATCCGGTCTAGAAAGCCGAGTCTTCTCCAGTCCTCGTCTTTTGACGCATCTCCTCCTCCAGAAGCATCGCGTTGAAATCCTCAAAGTTGAGGGGTGGAGTTCTGTTCTGCATATTCAATGCCGTAACAAAACCATCGTACTTTGGTGGGAGAATCCGTATGCACCTTCGTGCTAGATTTTTGTTGGTGATGGTGATGCCAATCGCAGTCATCTGATCGCGCAGATTCTTCACCCTGGTGCTGAACTTCTCTGCCGCTTCAGACTCAGACAACTTCTCGTTCGCGAGTTGAGTCTCCAGATTCTGAATCTATGTTTGATTCGTGGTCTCGTACTGATTTTTCAAGACCGTCCATGCCTCCTCCGCTATGGTGACAAGTTGAATTAATGCCATGATGGAATCACTAACACAGTGCATCTGCATTTCTTCTTGTCCATGCGAGAATCTCATCCGCAGCTGGTACTATCTGTTATCCTACATTGGCTGGATCTGGTCTCGGAACCGGCCTCACGTCCACCCCAGTAGCAGTGTCCCAAAGCTCATATGCACTTAGGATAGTCTTGTTGGGATATCTCAAGGTGTATGCCTCAGGCACACCTTATGTTTCTATGTGTGAGAGCTAGAGGCACAGTTAGGTGCCCACAAGCACAGTTAGGTGGTGGAAAAGCCACATAGGATGATTGAGTGAATCTAGGAGTAGATTGAGGAGATGATTGTGGAGCTTTGAGGTCATCAGTGATGTCAGTGACCATGTATGAGGTGCCTACTTAAGGACCTCACTCTTCTTCATTCTATAAGCAAGTATTCTGATTTTGTGTCCACTCTACTCTTTCCTTTCAGTGTTCCAACATGGTATCAGAGCCATTTGATCCCCCTTGAGCCCATTTCTGCCACATCATCATCTTCTTCCTCTTCTTCTTCTTCACCATCTCTCCCTCTTCTTCCAAAAATTTGCTTGAGCTTGTTCTCCTCCAATTCTCACCCATTTCCCACGCCCTTCCAGCTGGAGATCCCTCTTGTTGGGGCAAATTTCGGGCTGCAAGCAATTGAAGAACTACACGCTCTGCTGGTCGCCATTGTACGAAGTTCGTCGAATCTTCTTCCTGCGTTTTCTCTACGCATGCTCTGTCTTTTTCTAATTCCTTTCAGGGCAAGCTTCTCCATCCTAGAGATACCTTGTGCTGAAATCTGAGCAGCAATGGCTACATATTGAAGGAGAAAACAGAGAAAAACCAGTCGATTTTGTTCAAGAAGGTGAAGGCGACCTGGCGCGTTTTTTCGCCTCTCCTTCCCAAAGGATCTACTATGGTATACCAGCTTTCTTTTGCCTCAGAAAGCCCCCTTTCTTTTGCTTTGAAGAGTGTGCTATGAGCCCTCCAAGTTCAGCTCTCTAGTTTTGACAGTTTTGACATGCTTTTGAAAATGATGCTACATAAAATGCTACTCTAGCATTTCTGGTCTTTTGAAGTTTTCAATAACTTCACTACAAGTGTTGCTTCAGTTTTGTTTTGACTTGCTAGACCTGGTTGTGATTGGAAAGTGTTTATTTCATCCACTTCTATGAAGCATGTAAAAAGAAGCATCATTGTTTGAAATCTAGTCACTACTATTTGCTACATCAAGTGCTCATACTTTGGAAGTCTTTCAGTTATCTTTGCCTTGTAAGAGAGATAGACACTGCCCAATATCTGGGTTAGACCCTCTCATGGCTACCTTATATAATCTTGAGAAGTTCAATGGAAAGGGCTTCCATACATGGCAAATGAAGGTGAAATTTGCATTGATGCGGGAGAACTTATGGGGACTTGTCAAACCTACTCCTACCACTTCTTCTACGGCCTCCAATGCTAGACAATCTTCAACTCCGACACGACCGGCAAGGGATCTAGCAAGAGAAGAAAAAGCATATGGTATAATTGCTTTAGCTTTGGGTGATGATTACATACATCATATCTCTGACTTGGAGTCTCCTTCGGAAGCTTGGCAGAAGCTAGACATGATTTTTGGTGCAAGCTCTCACATATCTAAACTATCACTTAAAATCTCTTTCTTTGAATTAAAGATGGCAAGTGATACTACTTTAGCTGCTCATGTCAACTATATGCGGAGTCTTATGACTCAATTAGCTTCTATCAACTCTCCTATCACCCCTGATGATGCTATGGCAGTGTTACTTAAGAGTATGCCTGAAAGTTTTGATCACATTGTTAGCACTTTGAAGAATCTTCCAAATCCTAACCTTGAAGGCATTATCTCTGCTCTCCAAGAAGAAGAAAGGCATATGGAGCTAAGGAAAGGAAATGACACTGCTTATGTTATGAAATTCCAGAAAGGCAAGTATACTCCTTGCAATCACTGTGGAAAGACAAATCACCTTTCAAAGGACTGCTTCAAAGTTAATCCATGCAAGCACTGTGGCAAAAACAACCATAGTGAGAAGTTTTGCAGAGCCAAAGCAAAGACAGAAAATGCAAATCTACTTACAGTGAATGAGCCTCCACAAGATGAGGCATCCTTTGAAGATTATGCATTTTAAACTCATCTCTATGTATGCTCCAGATCTCTCTTTTTATGTCAAGGTACTCAGCCTGGATAGTCCTCCAAAATGAATGAAAATAAACTATTGTGTTTTGTGTGTTTTGTAAACACCTCTGGTCACCTTATGATGTAGGCCATGTGTATGTTTTGTTCCATGGTACCTCCTGCAGACATTGTGTGCATGTACATGCAGGGGAGATAACCATTGGAAGGTCTATTTGTATCCCTTTTTGTTTACCTTACACCCAAGGGAACCCTTGCTAGCATGAGAACCTAGCCATAGATTAATCCTTGACCACCATGAGATGGCATGAGAAACTATGAGACTAGATGTATCCTTGACATAGCCTGAGGCATTTCCTTGAGGGGGGGTTTGTTGGGATATCTCAAGGTGTATGCCTCAGGCACACCTTATGTTTCTATGTGTGAGTGCTAGAGGCACAGTTAGGTGTCCACAAGCACAGTTAGGTGGTGGAAAAGCCACATAGGATGATTGAGTGAATCTAGGAGCAGATTGAGGAGATGATTGTGGAGCTTTGAGGTCATCAGTGATGTCAGTGACCATGTATGAGGTGCCTACTTAAGGACCTCACTCTTCTTCATTCTATAAGCAAGTATTCTGATTCTGTGTCCACTCTACTCTTTCCTTTCAGTGTTCCAACAAGTCTTCATGTTGAACTTCCAGAGAGGATAGTTAGAGCCGTCTAACTTTCCACTTTCGCTGAACAGTGGGATTGGCAGTCTTGCAGGCTGGGCCATCTCTCAAAATCTGCTTGCAAACAGAAACACACTACCAAATCTTCTTGCTAGAGTCCAGGCTCTCATACCATGTAAGAAAATAATACGTCTGTGCTCAACAGATAACAGGATCTCGTATGCAAGAGAGAAAACAAGATAGTATGGAGAATAAAAAATTTGATTACTGTAGAACTGATACAATAGATGGTGCTGCCTCCCAGCCATGCACTCCTGTGAAAGAAGCTTCAATGGCATGCTGGAAACAGTAGAAGATGGAGGCTGAATGCTAAGGAATAAGGGTTGCTGTAGCCAGTGATGAAATGGGCTTCACGGGCTTGCTCTTATATAGCCACCAGTCGTAGAGTCGGTTAGGCTCAAGTGGTTGGCCTACCCAGTCCGCCCAAAACGGTTGACTGGGGGTCGGTCCCGAAATAGGCCACTGACCATATGATAGAACCGGTGCGCAAAACAGAGCAACTAACCTACGATCTCCGTTCAGCCCACAGCCAGGCCCACAGCCATCCGGGATCATCTGAGGCTCCAAACGGGCCCCACAACCCGAGAGTGGGCTACCCCGGGAAATGCTCCATCTACCCTTAGTGCGGTCAGTCAAGGGATGCCTTCCCGCACTTGCATGTAGCCTAGTTGGTAGTGTGCCAACTCTATCTGAAGCCGTCCAGCCATTAGGCCACACATGACCCCCATCTGGTGTCCAAACCAGGACTTACCGAATAACCGAGCTACTCAAATGCCTTCTCCTCATATGGGGGGCTTACAAGTAGAGTTAGCTGGTTCCCATGTAGTTACTTGAGAGTGGAGCATTAATATCTAACAACACACTCATCCCCAGGCATACAAGAGAAGAGGGTGAATAAGGAAATATGGCTGACCTACCTTGGACATGATCAAAAGTGACCATCTCTGATGGGACATAGAGATGATGTGGAAATGCCTCCTAGAGCTCCACGGGTCCATCATCATGTTCTTGATATTTTAAGTGCACTTGTATGCACTATTCATTACATGCACCTACACAATGTCCTACATAATGATTTGAGATTATGCTACATTTCTCTGAGTCATCTGAGGAAGTGTATCTAGGCATTTGTGATTGGGAAATGATGACATTGATAAGCACTAGCAAGCATTATCTAGCATTACTTAGTAACAATCCAACCACTATTGTGCGGACTTCCCATCAAAGATTTTGCCATGGCGCTTTGGAGTTCCTGTGCACCAACCCGCCACCTTTCAACGCTGCACAAGATGTGTATGCAATGTCCTACCACATTTTGAGTGCCCGCAGAAGCTTTTCTATGCCTATTCCTATGCTTATACTTATGCTTATGCATGAGCATATGCTCATATGCTTATGCATAAGCATAAGCATATGCTTTCTCAATGTATTCTCTTATGCATTTTTATTATCTCTTTTTTCTCTTATGCATATTTGGTTATTTTCCTCTCTTTCAATCTCTCTTTCCCTTTTATTTCTCTTCTTTTCCCCTGTCCTTCTCTTATGCTTCTCCTTCTTTTTTTTTCTTAGGATACGCTTTCCGCTTCTTACCCGCTCTTGTTTTTTGTTTTTTATTTTCGTGTTTGTGTCTACATTAGAAATGGGATCACGTCACACGTTCGACGAGTACGAAAACCCTCGTAGGAGGAGACATCATGATCTCTATTCTCCAGAGGACTTTGATTCCCCTCAAGTGACACCTTAGGGCCCTACCCCTACCAACTCCTCTTGGATGTAGCACTGTGACTACCCCTCGGGGAACTCCTTTGCTAGTAGCCCATGGCTTTGTTGGGAGTCCCGACGAGTTTGTAGCACATATGACCGATGAGGAGGCAGCGAGATTCTTCTCTCTGCTATCCCAGAGGACCTTAGCAATTCCCTCTCCAGAAATATAGTCCTTCTAGAAGAGGCTGCCCGTGAAGGGCCCTGCATGCTAGCCCATATGGCTATCAAAAAGCGAGCCGCTCCTGCGAGCTTCCCCTCCCCCCCTCGCCGTTAGCCCCTACCTCCCCTTCGCTCCCCCCCCCTCGCCGCGTCCACCTCCACCCCTCCCGTCCGCCCTCGACCCCCGTCCCCTCTCCTCCCCCCCCCGCCGGCACCCCGCTACCCCTTCGCCTCACCTCCGCTCCAGCCGCCCCTCGCTCCATCCCGCCCCCTCGCTCCATCCCGCCCCTTCCTCCGCTCCATCCCGCCCCCTCGCTCCAACCCGCCCCTCGCCCCCGCTCCAACCCCCCCCCCCGCCGCCGCTCCAGCCGCCCCCTCCGCTCCATCCCGCCTCGCCTCGCCTCGTCCCCCCCCCCCCCCCCTCTTTCTCTCCAGCCCGCCTCGCCCTCGCCCCGCCTCCGCTCCACTCCGCCCCTCGCTGCTCCCTCGCCATCCCCCCGCTCCAACCCGCCCCCTCGCTGCTCCTTCACCCCCTCGCTTCACCCGCCCCGCCTCATTCCGCTCCCCCCGCCCCCCCGCTTCACCCCTCCACCCCCGCCATTCCAACTGCACCCCCCCCCCCCCGCCCTCCCCGCCCCTTCCGTACTCCCCGCATCCCGCAGCCTCCGCCCCGCCCTCCGCTTCGACCCCTCCGACCCTTCATTTCGCCTCGCCCGCCTCACCCCCAGGCTCCACCGCCGCTTCATCTCTTCTTGGGTGGCAGCCTGTTTTTCTTCATCGGAAGCTTGCAGTTAGTCTTGGCGGTATGGCGGCCCCCAGCCCGGATCCGGAGGCCCAGTCGGACCCTCCCTCTCCAGATGCCTACCGCGTTATCCTGATAGAGCAACAATCATCTCGTGTTCAGGAGGTAGCCAGTGACTTTGCTCGTACCTCTGTTTACGGTAGAGTCATTGGACACTCCCCCTCCAGGTCTACCATCAGGGACTGGCTCCAGTCCACTCTCTTGCTAGAGGATGGCCATATCGAGGAGGTGGCCCTTATGGGAAGGGGCATCTTCTGGCTCAAACTCTCCAGTGAGAAAGCTGCGAGCAATCTGATTGCCGGTTCCCCCACATCGGTGGATGGGAAGATCATCATGATAGTCCCGTGGTACCGAGGTTTCAGCGCAGCGGATTTCGATACTCGGTTCCGTATACCTCGCCACCCAGTGACACTAGTTTTTCCAGGGCTTGCTACTGAGCTGCGGCCGATTGTCAGGGACTTGGGCTCCCATTTTGGCTGGGTTATGCACGACACCTTTGCCGACGCGGTGACCACGGCAGGAGCTCCCCGAGTCCGTGTGGCTGTGGCGGATCCTGCGACTCTCCCTGCAGTGATCGAGATCGTTACAAGTGCCGGCAGTATCACCCAGAGCATGATAGTCACCGGACAGCCAGGTCAGTGCCTGCGGTGCCATGGCTTTGGGCACTTGGCGGCTGCTTGTCCACGCTTTGCCAGCTCGTCTCGACCCTCCCCGCCCCCGCCCCCTCCGCCCCCACCTCCCCCCCCCGGACAGCCACGTCAGGAGGAGCCGAGGCAGTCGGAGCCTGGGCCAGAGGTAGTGGGCGGTTGGACCGAGGTTCGAAGGAAAAGAGGAAAGTATAAGAAGATTTCGGATAAAGGCAAGGAGGCAGAGGTCACCATTCCTGCAGCAACACTCCACAGACCTGATAGGCAGATGCCCCAGGGACCTGGGAGAGCCTCTTCTTCGACGGCAGCCCGCCCTCCACAGCCTCAGATCCTCCTCTCTCCCACCCCCCCGCCTTCTCCCCAGTTTCCCCAGTTTCCCCCCCCTTCGCCCGCCCCGCAGTTTCAGCCCCCGCCTCCTTTTCCTCAGTCCCCTCCCCCTCCCCCTCCCTCTCAGCCCCAGTTCCAGATGCATCCCCATCCCCCTCCCCCCCCTGCTCCCCTCGCCCCTCCTACAGAGTTAGCTGCACCGTCGCCTTCCCAGCCGAGTGCAGCCTCCGCTCCACCTCCTCCACCTTCTCCGCCAGTCGCCTCCGTGGAGCCCGAGCCGCCTATCCCGCAGCCTCCTCCCCCTCCTCCCCCGCTTGCAGGACACCCGGTGTCTGTACCACCAGTGGAGCAGGTTTCCCTTCCCGCTAGCCCCTCAGTGGCAGACTCAGCTGGGTCTCAGCTCCAGGAGAGAGAGCTCCCTTGAGACTTTTACAGATCTGGCCCCTGGGACTACCTGGATGTGGCCGACCTTGGGACCTTCCCGGCTTGTCTCGACATTAGTATCTTCATGCTCCGCAAAGGGGCGGATGGGAGGATTGGTGCCTTGGCTCCCAGGGATGGCCCTAGCTTCGCCTTCACGTTCCTCAGCGATGGCACCGAGACCTGGACAGACGACTCGGTGTGGGAGGCTCTTAGAGAGCAGACACACGCCCAGATTTGCTCCTGGATAGGCCCGTCCGGTGGGCAGCTCCTCGAGACTCAGTGGTCCGAGGGCGATGTGCGCTTGCGGTGGCGTTGCGCTGCCAAACGTTTCCGATTGATCGTGATCCTCAGACCCCCCTGGCATGGCCTCTTCCCCAGGATGTCAGAGCTTGGTCCCAACAGAAACTCCGAACCTTCTACGGGATGACCGCTTCAGAGATCTCGAGCTGGCTCGAGAAAGCATTTGTTCATGGCACGAGAGGTCTCTCGCCTTTGCTGAAGGTGTTGAAGAACGGGCAGGACGACCCCGTCTCCCCTTCCAAACCTTCTCACAAGCGGCAGCGCCTCCACTCCGATCTGTCTGATTCTTCTTCGACTTCTTCTGCGAGCAGACAGCTGTTCGCAGCCCCCCATCCCTCTCCATGAGCCTACACCTCGTATCCTGGAATGTGAACGGGTTTCACTCTTCGAGTACCCGTGGTCCCAGGAAGCTCATTTTGCGTCAGGAACTTCAGCCTGTAGTGATTGGTCGATTGGATGTACTACTGCTCCAGGAGCACAAGCTTTCTGCGGCTCATGCCCGTAGCTGCGGGAAGGTTCTCCCTGGACGCTCCTACACTTATTGGGAGCCTTCGATCGGCGCACAGGGGAGGAGCGGGGGGGTCTGTACCTCCGTGTGCGAGCAGTTAGCTCAGTCAGTTTTCGGTCACGGCACGTTGATCCCAGGCCGAGCCCTTTGGGTAGGCCTGAATTTGGAGGGATCCAAGATAGGAATCCTCAACATTTATGCTCCCACAGACCTCAGATGCAGAGCCACCTTCTGGAGGACACTTACAGGGATTCTTCCAGACATGGATTCCTGGATTGTTGGAGGAGACTTCAACAACCTGGAGACCTTGGAGGACCAGCAGGGTAGAGATCCGGAGTTCACAGGTATGGCTCAGGCAGAGCAGTCAGCTTGGGACTCTTTCATCTTCGCGATAGGAGGGAGGGACAGTTGGAGAGACCCGTCCTTCCGGCGTTGGCACGGGAGCCTGGACTTCTCTTGGGGCTTCCGCAGGGAAGGAGGCAGACTCCTGGAGCGGCTTGATAGGTTTTATGTCAGTGATTGGGCCATCAGCAGAGGTGGCCAGGCGGGCATTGTTCCAGGGACGACACTATCCGACCATGCGCCTGTGCTCCTCTCATTAGATTCGGCAGCCCAGACTCTCCCCCCCGATCATGCAGGATTCCCGATTTCATCTTCTCGAGGGTGGACGTCCGTAGCAGCATTTGCAGTCTTTGGGACAGAGACTGGGGGGAGGGCATGGATCTGGTAGACTCGGTAGCGCAGGCTCTGCAGGAGTCCAGCCAGATCTGCCAGCTCGCAGCCCTACAGGTTCGACAAGATTGGTGGGGTAGAGAGAGAGCTCTTCGGAGGGACCTCGCCTCCATTCAGCGACTTCAGCAGTCTTCCCCGGGCTCGGAGGAGCTTCGGATCCAGGCCCTTCGAGCCAGAGCCCTCTTGGAGGAGACCCTCCAGCGTCGCTCCGAGTTCTCCTATCACGCCTCTCTCTCCTTCTGGGCCCGGAAGGGTGACCGGATGTGCAGGGAGTTCTTCAGGACACACGGCCAGAGAGCTGCAGGTGATCAGCTACGGAGTCTCAGGACAGCGGATGGTCACTTTGTTACGGACCCGGGGGAGGTCCTGGGGTTGGCCACTGACTTCTACAGGACCCTCTTCCAGCAGGAGCCACTTGCCCCTCGTGCTAGTCGTGACCGTGAGGAGGTGTGGAGGCACATTCCATCCCTGGTCCAGCCCAGCATGCAGGCGACGTTGTTGGCGCCGTTCACCGCGGATGAGATGTTGGAGGCCTTGATGGCTATTGATGGGCAGAAATGCCCAGGTGAGGATGGGCTATCCCGAGCTTTCTTCACCTCCTTCTGGGACCAGATCCATCAGCCCCTCCTGGCAGCTCTGCAGGGGATTTTCAGCAGCGGTCAGATGCCAGAGAGCCTTTCCTCGGGACTGATTTGCCTCATCCCGAAGGGAGGAGATAGACAGGAGATCCGCCAGTGGCGTCCGATCACTCTCCTTACCACTGCCTACAAAATCCTCGCCAAGATGATCAGTGCCAGAGTTCGACCTCTACTCCCAGACCTCGTCCATGACACTCAGACAGGCTTTGTCCAGGATCGCAGTATCCTGGATAATGTCTTCACCTTTTCAGAGGCGGCGGAGTGGGCTCAGTACAGCGGTTCACACCTTGCCATTTTACTTCTCGACTTCGAGAAGGCCTACGATCGCGTGGATTGGTCCTTTTTGGAGGGGACTCTGGAGCGGCTAGGTTTCCCGGCAGGCTGGATTCAGGGTATCTCAGCTTTGTACAGGACAGCGTCTAGCAGAGTCATCATTGGAGGCAGGATGGGTGAGCGTTTCAGCTTGGAGAGATCAGTACGTCAGGGCTGTCCCCTGGCTCCTTATCTGTTTCTCTTCTTCGCCGAGGCCATGACTTACTACCTTCGGGCGAGGTCCACAGGGCTCAGGGGTGTTCGCCTTCCACTCCGGGAGGACACGGAGCTTCTGGACTCAGAGTACGCAGATGATACAGCCCTTTATGTCCAGGACGATGAGAGGATGCTAGAGAGGGTGCGGATGGCCCTGGAGGTTTTCTGCTCGGCCGCTGGTGCGAAAATCAACTGGAACAAATCAGTTGGTTTTCTCACAGACCCGGGGGCGTGTTCTCAGTGGGGGCGATTCCTGGGCTTCAGATGGATTCCACGTGGACAGACAGCTAGATACCTTGGCTTCCAGGTTGGCCTAGACATTACGCCAGCTCAGCAGTTTCTCCCGGTGCTAGATTCCATCCGACGGAAGCTGGCTTTCTGGAGCACTGCTAAGCTGTCCCTTGCAGGTCGTGCTTTAGTAGTTAACCAGGTCCTTCTAGCCACGGCTTGGTATGTGGCTTCCTGTTGGTGCTTCTCGAGATCCAGCGTGGCACAGCTCAGGAGGTTGGTTCGGAACTTTCTTTGGTCTGGGGAGGATGGGCAGAGAGATACCAGAGCCAGGGTTGCTTGGCAGACAGTCATTCTTCCGCAGGCGGAGGGGGGTCTGGGGGTCATTGATCCAGAGCTTCAGAGTCAGGCCTTGTTAGGCAAGCTTATCATCCGCGGTTTGACCCCAGGGGGGCAGACGTGGAAGATGTTACTTCAGCAGGGAGTCGGCTCTTGTGTCCCGCGCCGAGGTGGAGAGTGGCTACCGTCCTTCAGGTGGATCTTCACTTCCGCCCCGCTCACTCAGCCCCGCTCCCCACTCGTTCGTAGCCTCCTCATGGTTTGGAGGCGGCTCCGTCTCAGTCTCATTCAGTCCCAACCCAGCTGTCAGGAGGAGATCGATCGCCAGCCGCTCGTCTGGAATGGGCAGGTCAGAGACGCCGAGGGCCTTCAGTTGGGGGAGAGATCACATATCAGGTGGGACGGCTGGATGAGGGGGCCAGCCCGGTCCCTTCGAGTTTGGAGGGATACGTACAGACATCTGGAGATGGCCGATCTTGCAGACGCAGCGGGAGGTGCACGCGGAGTCCAGGCGAGACGCACGGAGATCGACGGTGCGATCCCAGCTGCTTGGTTGGCCCCACCTGAGCCTCAGGTCCTCATGCCTGGAGACACCCACTGGCTGGGACAGTTCACCCCCCGTGGCATCCCACTGGTGGTCGCAGGACGTTTGGATGACTCCTCTATCGCCTTCTTCGCGGTTTCAGGGGACGGACGACTCAGGAGAGAGGATGCGCTCATCGACCCCCTACTCCCGTGGCAGAGGGTTAGGGTCGTAGGCCTTCTGGGGAAGGTCTGGCATACCGACCCCAGTATCGAGCAGGACCAGTTGCAGCTTTGGCGTCTTTGGCTCTGGGAGGGGCGGGCCTTGTCAGAGCTTGAGTGGGACCCAGGAGAGTGGTGGTGGCCAGAGATGGTGACAGGACAGGGGCCGACTTCCTTCTTCGCTTACAGCATGACTCTGGGCAGGCGAGTTCTCGGGAGGATGCAGAGCTGCCCCCCCACCCAGCGTCCTAGCTGGTACGCACAGGGTATTTCCAGGTTCTTTTTGCAGGCTTTCTGGAAGGCCTTGTGGGAGAGCTGGCGGCCGCGGAAGATCTCATACTTCCTGTGGCTTCTTACCCACAAAGGTCTTCCAGTGGGGAGCTGGTTGAGGCAGATAGGCCAGGACGGTTGCTGTCAGATTTGCCATGCGGATGAGGAGTCACCAAAACACTGCCTGTGGAGCTGCACGCGTGCCCAGGAAGTGTGGAGGTGGACTTTCGGGCTTCTTACTCGTGCAGCACCAGAGCTAGGAGTGATCACTTGGGGCGCGTTCTGTTGGTGCAGCACCGCACCTGGTCTTCATCACTTGTTCGAGGCATGCCAGCAGGACCCCACTTTCCTTATCACACAGGGGACGTGGGGGCCGCTCGAGGGTATCCCACAGCACCTAGCAGAGGCTGATACAGGAGTTCGGGAGAGGCAGCCAGTCTGGGAGATTATCAGCAGCATTACAGGATGGCACATCTGGACCTCGCGCTGCGCGCAGATCCTCGGTGGCACCTCCTTATCGACTGCCCAGATCATGGCGGAGATTTGGAGTGAGATTATTCATACCCTCAGAGGCCAGTGGGACCAGATTCAGGGAGACTCCCGGGCTGGTCAGGAGAAGCGGAGACGCTTCCTCCAGGCTTGGGATACACAGAGCCTCTTCTTCGAGCAGACTACGCAGGGCCTTCGGTGGCACTACTCACCACCCCGATGGCTGTTCATTCACACTCAGCATATTCCTCCGTGAGAGTATGATTTATTATGCTACCTTTTGGGCTGCGTCCGGTTTGTGAACGCAGCCCGTCAGCTATAAGCTGACCTCTTGTATCTTGTTCTCGAAGTAATATAATTAGAACTGTTTTTTCGGCAAAAAATAGCAATTCCCTCTCCTACACCGATGACTAGACCTACTTCCCAACCGTCCTATCTAGCCCCTTCGACTGAGGGGTCATCACCTGGGTGTGCCCATCATAAGGGAAGGAAGAGTAGGAGGGGTCGCTTATGTTTTGCTGACTCGGGAGCTGTAGATGAGTCAACACACTCACATCCCTGTAGGTCTCCACTTGGTCCCAAGATCCAGTACCAGTCAGGTCCCTTGCCCTCTCCTACTCCCACTACTACTCCTCGCTCTGGAGGCGCTTGCACAAACACCACTCGCTCTGACTCTACCACTATCATGAGTCCTCCTTACCCGATCGAGGACCTGTCCTATCAAATCACGGCTGCTAGAGAGATAATAGAAGATAAAAAGGGCACAGCAGTGATGGCCACCATGAGGCGGTTAATGAGCCACCACTTCAAGAGCGGCATAGCTACTGACTGGCGATATCAAGATGACCAAAAGAAGCAGGCGGTCATCGATGAATTGAAAGCAAAATACCCTAATCCCCCAAATTGGGAGTTCAATGAGAATTACATGCGAGAGCGCATGGGTTTGGTCTTGAAGCATCGTAGGCCAACCTTGCATACTTCCATCACAAAGGGGAGGGCTAAACCCAGATGGGCAGACAAAGCTGATTGGAAGTTTTTCAAGAAGTAGAAGAGGGACCATCCCAAAATGTTCGAGGGTCAAAGGAGGGCTATAAGGAGACGGCTGGACGCCGTAGGTACTTCACACTTTGGTGCAGGCGGACAGTTGGCGTTCGAGGCAACCGTGGTAAGTCTACTTCTTCTCATTTAATGTATTGTTCTATTTGTTTTACTACATATTGCATGCACTTTATCTAACTCTCGTAAATTGGGCCCACAACAAGCTGCAATGGGTCACCTTCCTACAAACACAAAGACTAGATGCACGTTCTGCATAGGAACAAAGCCGTGGTTTATTGAGTAGGAGGCAATGGGAGCGACGGTTGATTGGGCTGAGGTGGCTACTCGCACGGTATAAGTCTACTCCTGCTTGTAATCTCACTTTTTAAACTGTTTTATTCTTTAAGTTCCCATCTAATTTCCAATTAATATGGTTTCACTCTTAGAATCAAAGCTCAAGCATCCCATCAGCAGAGGTGAGCGGTGATGATGAGGGATTAGGCTTACACAGCTTCGACGAGGGCCAGGGATCAGGTGCAGCTCACGAGGGACAGGGATCAGGCGCAGCTCACGAGGGCCAAGGATCAGGCCAGCAAGACGAGGACGATGACGACGATGATGATTCGAATGAGCAATAGTAGTAGTAGTTTGCATATACTTCACCATGTATATGCTTTTGTATATCGGCTTGTTTGAGTGATTTTGTATCACCCTTTTCGAAAGGGTAATTTTGTAATAAACAATGTCGTATATCTTCAACATGTATATGCTTTTAGCGCTCGATCGGTTCATTTCAGCGATTTTGTATCACCCTTTCCACAAGGGAAATTTTGTAATAAAAAACTTTTTTTAATAATTACTAAATAAAAGACATTAGTGGGGAAAAACAGGGCTTGTTGTGGCCGTATTTAGCCCCACTAATGTTTTTTTAAAGCTTCTGTTAATCATCGCTATATAGCGACGTTTACCAGTGTTGCTATATAGCGACGTTTATTGGCATTGCTATATACCAACATTTACCAGTGTCGCTATATAGCAATGCTTATATAGCGACCGTTCTTTTTTGACACTTATAATGACGTAAATAACGACCCTTGCATCTATTTTAAAAAAAAATTAGTGTAAAAAACGTAGTATTTTCATCGGAAAAGGGCCTATGCCTTGTAGTGTCATGATCCCCTATGATGCATGCACTACAGAAACAAGGAAGTTTTCTTGTTTTAATCAATTAGTTGTTTGAAAATCTCCATATGCTATGCAGACCACAAACTCCTTTAATTTTCCCGCAATTGTGCCAGCTTCTCCTTTGCACTTTATCCACTTTCACGTCATGGAACACTCTGCATACTACACTATTCTTAAGGCTTTGTTTACTATATCTTGAATGTGCACCTGTGGAGAGGTTAATTGTAAGCCATGTTACAGCATCATGCGCATCATTGAGTTTTTTCTTGAGGGCATGTTAATTGGTGTGTTTAAATAGAGCTTGCTTAATAACAACACCGCATCCATCATGTTCACCCTTGCCATGGCTAGACCCAAAGAAATTCCACATCATGTATAAACCGACCATGGATTTGAACCTTGAGACAAAGTAAAATCCATGGGTTGATTCAAATTGAGAGGCATCACCATTTGACTACACCCAATGTTGTTTTATATTTTTTGCATGGGGATTTTTCTTTTCAACCATTCCCAGTGCAGCAGAAAGCATGCTGCACAAATCAAGTGTCATGTTCCCTATCATCTAAAATGTAGAAATGGTATGTGCGTTGCACTGACCTGGACTTCTATGAGTTAGTGTCATGTTCCCTATCATCTAAAATGTAGAAATGGTATGTGCGTTGCACTGACCTGGACTTCTTTTCAACCATTCCCAGTGCAGCAGAAAGCATGCTGCACAAATCAAGTGTCATGTTCCCTATCATCTAAAATGTAGAAATGGTATGTGCGTTGCACTAACCTGGACTTCCATTGCCGTTTTGATACTGTGCCAGCGCTTTCCTTGACCCACAATTTATTTCTTGTGTGCCTTGACTTGGCTTTTCAGCTTTCCTGTCTCACAGCCTTTGTCTGCTTCTCTTGCAAGCCATGGCGAGTTGCATGTTGTCATTGATGCCATGGCCACGAGACCCAAAGAAACTAGCTGGTGAGGCAAGCAAAGAATAGAAGAGAACTTACCTGAAAGAAGACAATGGCAAACCAAAGTCTGCGCAAGGTCACATCGAGGTGCGTGCGGGTTGCAAGGCATTTGCAAGATGGGGGTAGGTTGCAAGTACTTAATCTTCCAAGATTTGATGGGCAAGAGGTGTGAAAATTCAAAATTCACAGGAGTAGCAAAACTTTTAGCCGCTAGTTTTTCCCCCTCTGGCGATACACGTCAGCAGAATTGGATATTTCAAACAAGTGCAATGTGGCCTAAAATGCTTCAAAACACAAATAGGCCAAAGGGTATGCTATCAGGTTTGATGCTATGCATTATGTAATGCAATGACCTTTGGCATGCTTATGAGCCATATAGCAAGCAAGTGCATGAAAAAAGAAACAATTCAAAATTGTAAATAGTGTTGGATTTATTAAAAGGTCTTTGCACATGCACAAATGGCACTTTTTTAACTTGTTTGATTTTACAGTGAATCTAGATACCAATACCAACAACTATCAATGTTTTAAGACCACCATACACCAGTCCTATAAGTTTGGATTCCAAATTTTCAATCCATTTTGGTTTTCAACAAATTAAAAAAGGAGAATCTCATGTAGTATACTTTTGAATGATTACTTCATTGCATGTATGTATAGAACAAAATTTTGATGTTTTTGAATAAGTTGCTATATCCTATAGTCTTCAAGATGCATGTTTCACATGCAACATAGCACTTGTAGTGCTTTAATGGTCTCCTTCCAAATCCTTATTCCATTGTTTTTTGCTCTCATGTTCAAGTTTGAAATGTGTACTACAATTTGAAGACAAAGTTTACCAAATTCCATTGAGAAATGCATAAGTTATGGGCCATACAAGATACCTATATACAAAAATTCCCTGAATCTCACAAAAAATTGCTACACCCAAGCAAACAATGCCCCCCCTTTTCTCTACTGTAAAAGGAGCTCGGCAAGTGTTCTTACAACATGCTTGTCCATGCTACTCAAGACCATGCTCATAGGCATATTTCCCAATGTTGGTAGACGAGAGAACACATTGTAATGTGCTTGTTAAACTCTCTTGTAAGAAGCTTAGGGGGTCACTCATAAATATGTAAGCATAGCATGTCGGTTTAACAAAAATAATTTTTTAAATCCCCTTTTTACACTTTTTTAATATAGTGAATCGTATCATATATAAAGGGGTATTCACATATTGAATACAAAAAAGTAGATTGAATAGAGAAGGGTAGTTTTTTCCTATGAGAAGAAAATAAGTTATACTAAAGAAAGAAAATACAAGAATGATTAAAAGAGACAGCTTTGAAGCTGAAAGCACGTTGCATAGCTATGCTTAGCACCTTGGCAGCTCCAAGAAAGCCTTCATTCTTCCTTCCAAATAAAAGTATAGAATATCCAAAAACTCTCTATGTATATGAGAATGGAGATCTATGGGTACTACTGCTTTTTCAAACACCAACTCTCTATGCATATGAGAATGGAGATCTATGGGTACTACTGCTTTTTCAAAAACCACAAGGTTCCTAGTTTTCCAAATGAATTGAGCCATGCCTACCCAAATTATGTGCCATACTGCCAATTGGGAGTTGTTCATCTAGGCTTCGTGACCCAATAGAATAACTTTCTACTGATGCTCGATCCATATACCTTTGATCGTGTAGTAGGTCCAAAAAGGTGGAAATGCATTTCCATTTGGACTCTACAAAAGGACACAATGGCTTCAACCATGGGGTGAAAGAAAAGAGCGTATTTTATTCATAATGATATGAGGGAAATTTCCACCAGAGGCATTTCCTAAACATCGAGGTCCTAGGGATTGACATTGAAAATGACCTACATTTCATCTTTCAAGCGACATGTCAATCTTCCAGCTTTGACGGTGACCTCCGTCTCATCTTCCAATCAACAACTCAAAAGGATGGAATTAAAACATGATGCCGATGTGTGGCATGTTGGGTTGAAAAGAAGATGTTGCAGCTTTGTCTTGCATTCAATGCTCAGTTGGGTATGAATACTTGGATGCAGACTAGCCAGATACTTTTGCATCTTTGACTTTTCCGAAATTTCCTTGAAGGGAGTAATTTGGAGGTATGTTGAAAATAACTTTTGATTGTAAGTCTTGACTGGATCCGTGGCTATCATGGATACACTCTCCCATGCATTCATGTAGACTCTCGATCAGGTTCTGTAAGTGGAGCTGCAATAGGGTGACCACATGTCGGTCACCCTAGTGCAACATCGATGGTGAGCACCATTGGTTGGAGGTGTGGGGTAATAAAAATAAGTCATTTTTGGCCTATCCTTTGGGAGATTCTCCTCTAAGAAGCTAAAATTCAGAATTTTCTTTTGACTAAAGTCCTCAATTTCCACCTTTTTCTCTACTCTCCGCCCCCTCTTCATCTCGAGGGTATTCTTTTTTAGTTTTTTTTTATCTTGGGAAGGCCTTATGAAAGATTAAATATCATTCACGTTGTTGTCAATGCCAAGGTCGAGAAGCCCGAGGACCTTGTCATATTTGGAGTTATACATAGATGGTGAGGTCCCTAGGTATGAAGTCAATGGGAGGAGTAAGGTACTGTTGTTCGATGAGGTCAATGGGACTCCACCTGCTGAGGGATGCACCTGGAAAGCTGATGACAAACGACGAAGAATGCACTTCGCTCTAGTCGTTACTCATCCCAAAACGACAGACAAACCTCTAAAGTCTGCTATAGAGCGTGTGGCCGACCGGCGAAAGGCGCCAAATAGGCTACGAATGATCGGCAATAGGGGATTGAGCTTGCAATATATACAGTTTCATGATGTCGTGATCCTTGATCCATCTTCTTCAGCTGAAACAGTTGATTGTCCGGAGAGGATCGGTCGAGCTCATGGCTTTCACTGTCTGCAAATCCGCCCTTGTTTTCCTTTTTTTCAGCTTTTTGGCTTGCAACACTTTGCAGCTCCTTGCGTCCTCCGATGATCCATTCAAGGACCTCGGGGAAGCTGATCGTGTCATCGACATGCCTGGACAGCCCAACGTCACCTTTGCGCACTATGCCGGTTACATTACCGTCAATACCACCCATCAGAGAGCTCTCTTCTACTAGTTCTTTGAGGCTTCTTCTAATGCCTCCTCCAAGCCTTTGCTCCTCTGGCTCAATGGAGGTAACACGGCAATCCATGCCTCAAAGATCTGAACAAGGCATTACCATTATTAAATTGAGAGGTTTCATATATCTGCACTCGTGTACATGGCAGGTCCGGGCTGCTCTTCTGTTGGTTACGGCGAGGCTCAAGAGCTCGGCCCATTCATAGTAAACAAGGATGGAGCTAGCGTATCACTGAACGAATATGCCTAGTTGAAGGTGTGTGCAAAGTATTGTGCCCATCAGATATGCTTGCATTGTCGATCAAGCATAAAACACCGTTTTTGCCTTTGTGTCATGCACAACCATAAAAAAACATGGTCCTAGATGTGTTATTCAAACAAGTACTTATCGGATGGGGGCTCCACTTTGTATGCAAGTCCTTTTCAACTAGGTTGAGGTGCGTGCAAAGTATTGTCACCATCAAATATGCTTTGCATGGTCGATCACGCATTATACAACGTTTTTCCTTTAGTGATATGCACATCCGCAAAAAAACACGCCCTTAGGTATGTTATTTCACCAAGTACTTATCCGATGGGTGTACCCCTTTGAGAACATTTCAATATCACCTACGTTAAGGTGTAGGAAAAGTATTGTGCCCATTGGATATGCTTTGCATGGTCAATCGAGCACTCGGAGGGGTCACTCATCATATGTAACCCTATCACGTGAGTTCAACAAAAGGATATTTTTTATTCCTAAAATTTACAGAAATAAATATACATAAGGGACTATTTAAAATAGTTTTGAAAAAAATTTACAGATTTGTATAGAAAAGGGGTACATTTTATTAATGAAAAAATTTACAGATAAGGGATTTTAAATATAGGCCTTGAACGCACGTGATATAGAGGGTTTATACATAGTGACCCCCCTGAGATCGAGCATTAAATACCATTTTTGCCTTAGTGTCATGCACATCCGTAAAAAAACACACTGCTAGGTGTGTTATCTGAACAAGTACTTATGCGATGGCAATGCCACTTTGCATGTAATTCAATTCCACCTAGTTGAAGGTGTGTGCAAAGTATTGTGCCAATTGGATATTCTTTGCATTGTCGATCAAGCATAAAACACCGTTTTTGCCTTAGTGTCATGCACAACCATAAAAAACACGGTCCTAGGTGTGTTATTCAAACAAGTACTTATTGGATGGGGGATCCACTTTGCACGCAAGTCTATTTCAACTAGGTTGAGATGCGTGCAAAGTATTGTCACCATCAGATATGCTTTGCATGGTCGATCACACATTATACAATGTTTTTCCCATAGTGATATGCACATCCGCAAAAAAACACTCCCTTAGGTATGTTATCTGACCAAGTACTTATCGGATGGGTGTGCCTCTTTGAGAACATTTCAATACCACCTAGGTTAAGGCATAGGAAAAGTATTGTGCCCATCGGATATGCTTTGCATGGTCGATCGAGCATTAAATACCATTTTTGCCTTAGTGTCATGCACATCCGTAAAAAAACACACTACTAGGTGTGTTATCCGATCAAGTACTTATGCGATGGGAATGCCACTTTGCATGTAATTCAATTCCACCTAGTTGAAGGTGTGTGCAAAGTATTGTGCCCATAGGATATGCTTTGCATTGTGGAACAAGCATAAAACACCGTTTTTGCCTTAGTGTAATGCACAACCATAAAAAAACATGGTCCTAGGTGTGTTATTCAAATAAGTACTTATTAGATGGGGGATCCACTTTGCACGCAAGTATATATCAACTAGTTTGAGGTGTGTGCAAAGTATTGTGACCATCGGAAATGCTTTGCATGGCTGATCATGCATTATACATCATTTTTTCCCTAGTGATATGCACATCCGCAAAAAAACATGCGCTTAGGTATGTTATCTGACCAAGTACTTATCGGATGGGTGTGCCTCTTTGAGAACATTTCAATACCACTAGGTTGAGGTGTAGGAAAAGTGTTGTGCCCATCGGATATCCTTTGCATGGTCGATCGAGCATTAAATACTATTTTTGCTCTATTGTCATGCACATCCGTAAAAAACACGCTGCTAGGTATGTTATCTGATCAAGAACTTATGGGATGGGTGTTCCACTTTGCATGTAAGTAAATTCCACCTAGTTGAAGGTGTGTGCAAAGTCTTGTGCCCATCGGATATGCTTTGCATTGTCGATCAAGTATAAAACACCGTTTTTGCCTTAGTGTAATGCACAACCATAAAAAAACATGGTCCTAGGTGTGTTATTCAAATAAGTACTTATTAGATGGGGGCTCCACTTTGCACACAAGTATCTTTCAACTAGGTTGAGGTGCGTGCAAAGTATTGTGACCATCGGATATGCTTTGCATGGCTGATCACGCATTATACATCGTTTTTCCCCTAGTGATATGCACATCTGCAAAAAAACATGCCCTTAGGTGTGTTATCTGACCAAGTACTTATCGGATGGGTGTGCCTCTTTGAGAACATTTCAATACCACTATGTTGAGGTGTAGGAAAAGTGTTGTGCCCATCGGATATCCTTTGCATGGTCGATCGAGCATTAAATACTATTTTTGCTCTATTGTCATGCACATCCGTAAAAAACACGTTGCTAGGTATGTTATCCGATCAAGCACTTATGGGATGGGCATGCCACTTTGCATGTAAGTCAATTCCACCTAGTTGAAGGTGTTTGCAAAGTATTGTGCCCATCGGATATGCTTTGCATTGTCTATCAAGCATAAAACACCGTTTTTACCTTAGTGTCATGCACAACCATGAAAAAACACGGTCCTAGGTGTGAATCAAACAAGTACTTATCGGATGGGGGCTCCACTTTGCACACAAGTCCGTTTCAACTAGGTTGAGATGTGTGCAGAGTATTGTCACCATCGGATATGCTTTGCATGGTCGATCACGCATTATACACCATTTTTTCCTAGTGATATGCACATCCACAAAAAAACACACCCTTAGGTGTGTTATCTGACCAAGTACTTATCGGATGGGTGTGCCTCTTTGAGAACATTTTAATACCACCTAGGTTGAGGCATAGGAAAAGTGTTGTGCCCATTGGATATCCTTTGCATGGTCGATCGAGCATTAAATACTATTTTTGCTCTAGTGTCATGCACATCCGTAAAAAACATGTTGCTAGGTATGTTATCTAATCAAGCACTTATGGGATGGGCGTGCCAGTTTGCATGTAACTCAATTCCACCTATTTGAAGGTGTGTGCAAAGTATTGTGCCCATCGGATATGCTTTGCATTGTCGATCAAGCATAAAACACCATTTTTGCCTTAGTGTCAAGCACATTTGTAAAAAAACACAGTCCTAGGTGTGTTATTGGATCAAGTACTTATCTAACCGACATGCCACTTTTCATGCAACTCAATAACACCTAGGTTGAGGTGGGTGCAAGTATTGTGCCCATCGGATGTACTTTGCATGGTATATCACGTATTAAACTCCGTTTGTGCCTCAATGTCATACACAACCATAAAAAACACGCTTTTAGGTGTGTTATTTGACCAACTGCTTATCAGATGGGTGTACCACTTTGCATGCAATGTAATACCACAATTTTTGAGACTCATGCAAGGTATTGTGCCCATCAGATATGCTTTTCATTGTCGAACAAGCATTAAACACTGTTTTGGCCTTAGTGTCATGCACAACCGCGTCAAAAAATGCGGTCCTAGATGTGTTATTCGACTAAGTACTTATGGGATGGGCATGCCACTTTGCATGTAAGTCAATAATACCTAGGTTGAGATGTGTGCAAAGTATTGTGATGATCAGATATGCGTTGCATTGTCGATTAAGCATAAAACAACATTTTTTGCCTTAGTGTCATGGACAACAACCAATAAAAAACATGGTCCTAAGTGTGATGTTCTAAAAAGTACTTGTCAGATGGGGGAGCCACTTTGCAAGAAAGTCAATTTCAACTAGATTGATGTGCGTGCACAGTATTGTGTCTATCAGTTATGCTTTGCATGGGGGATCACACATTATACACCGTTTTCCCCCTAGTGTAATGCACATCCATCAAAGAACACGCTCTTAGGTGTATTATCATACCAAGTACTTATTTAATGGGCATTCCACTTTGCATGGAGCACCATACCACCGCTTTTGAGGCATGTGCAAAGTATTGTGCCCATTGGATATGCTTTACATGGTAGATTGAGTATTAAATACCGTTTTTGCCTTGGTGTCATGTAGAACCGTCAAAAAACACGATCCTAGGCGTATTTTTCAAACAAGTACTTATCGAATGGGGATGCCACTTTGCACACAAGTCAATACTGCCTAGGTTGAGGAATGTGCAAAGTCTTGTGTCCATTGGATATGCTTTGCATAGTCGATCGCACATTATACACCATTTTGTTCCTAGTGTTATGCACAATCGTCATAAAATACGTTTGCAGGTGTGTTATCTGAACAAGTACTTATGGGATGGTGCACCACTTTGTATGCAAGTCAATACAACCTAGGTTGAGGTGTGTATAAAGTTTTGTGCCCATCGGAGAAATGTAGATGCGATAATATTAGAAAATTCTCGGTATGTGTATATGTGTGTGTGTGTGGCAAACAATTTTGATACAACAAAGTAAACACCTAGTGCACAAATTATGCACTTCATACCTTGAGTATTGTGTCAAAATAAAAGCTGAAATAATCTTGTTGATGAGGATAAATACGCCCTTGAAGAAAAGCATAGTTGTTGTATGACCACAATAGGATCGCTTTGACACGTGATTTTGCCCACATGTAAGTTTGCAAATAGTATAAAAAATCATATAATAATATATTAATAGTTTGCAAATGTGTATAGCAAGTGAGTAATGGGAAGTGGAAGTGGGAGTGAGGAGGGAGGAGTGGAATGGGAGAGGGGAAGTAATAGGGGTGTATGATAATAAGTATAAAAATAGTATAATAATATGTTAATAGTTTTCAAATGGCAAGTGAGTAATGGGAAGTGGAAGTGAGAGTGGGGAGGGAAGAATGGAATGGGAGAGGGGGAGGTAATAGGGAAGTAGGATAATAAGGGAGTGAAATGAGTGAGGGGAGTTAATAGGGGATGAAAAAGAGGAGGGTGAGATGGGGAAATATGGGATTTTGGAAATGGGAGGAGTATGGGACGTGGTGGAAATGTGGGATGGGAGTGGTGGCAATGGGGGAGGAAGAAGAAATGGATGGGGGGAGGGCCAATGGAAGATTGGGATGAGGGATGGGGGTCCAATGGGAGAGGGGGAGTAATGGGAGCCAATGGGAGAGGGGAGAAATGAAAAGCCAATAGGAGAGAGGGGAGGAATGGAAAGCCAATAGGAGAGGAGGAGGAAAACCTAATTTTTCTTATATATAGTCTTCCTTCTTCATTCATTCTCCCTCATTTCATTCATTGAAGCAAGAAAGCAAGAAAGCAAGGACGAGCAAGAAAGCAAGGAAGGAAGAGCAAGAAAGCAAGAAAGAGCAAACTTACAAACTTTTTCCAGGTACTTGTAATTTTTTTGATTAATTCTTTATCTAGATTTTTTTTTAAATTTGAAGAGAGAGAAAGAAAGAAAGAGAGAGAGGAACTAGAGAGAGAGAGAAAGTTTAGAGAGAAGGAGAGAAGCCTTGGAGGCCGCGGCCTCAAGAAGGAAGAGGGAAGTGGAGGGGGATAAGAGGGAGGAAAGGAGGAGGGAGGAGCCAAGGAGGGAGGGAGGAGCGACGGAAGAGGGGAGGGAGGGGAGGGAGAGA